>NW_027479863.1:0-59283 GCF_051014685.1 Ptiloglossa arizonensis
TTAACCAGAAGGGCCTAGGGAAAAAATACACATACCGTTGTAATCGGGCGAGTTTCTACTTTCAGATGCAACAGGAATTTTTGGGTTAGGTCAATCCGTTCCCGAGATATGGAAGTTTGAAGCTAAGAAATGTTTGAGAAGACAACAAATTTTTCGCACTTCTGCTGCTCCAATCGCTTAACCAGAATGGCCTAAGGGAAAAATACACGTACCGTTGTAATCGGGCGAGTTTCTACTTTGATGCAATAGGAATTTTTGGGTTAGGTCAATCCGTTCGCGAGATATGGGAGTTTGAAGCCAAGAAATGGTTGAGAAGGCAAAACATTTTTCGCAATTCTGCTGCTCCAAACGCTTAACCAGAATGGCCTAGGGAAAAAATACGCATATCGTTGTAATCGGGTGAGTTTCTACTTTCAGACGCAGCAGGAACTTCTGGGTTTGGTCAATCCGTTCGCGAGATATGGGAGTTTGAAGCTAAGAAATGGTTGAGAAGACAACAACTTTTTCGCACTTCTGCTGCTCCTAACGCTTAACCAGAAGGGCCTAGGGAAAAACTACACATACCGTTGTAATCGGGCGAGTTTCTACTTTCAGACGCAGCAGGAACTTCTGGGTTTGGTCAATCCGTTCGCGAGATATGGGAGTTTGAAGCTAAGAAATGGTTATGAAGACAACAACTTTTTCGCACTTCTGCTGCTCCTAACGCTTAATCAGAATGGCCTAGGGAAAAAATACACATACCGTTGTAATCGGGCCAGTTTCTACTTTCAGACGCAACAGGAATTTTTGGGTTAGGTCAATCCGTTTGCGAGATATGGGAGTTTGAAGCCAAGAAATGGTTGAGAAGACAACAAATTTTTCGCACTTCTGCTGCTCCAAACGCTTAACCAGAATGGCCTAGGGGAAAAATACGCATATCGTTGTAATCGGGTGAGTTTCTACTTTCAGACGCAGCAGGAACTTCTGGGTTTGGTCAATCCGTTCGCGAGATATGGGAGTTTGAAGCCAAGAAATGGTTGAGAAGGCAAAAAGTTTTTCGCAATTCTGCTGCTCCAAACGCTTAACCAGAATGGCCTAGGGAAAAAATAAACATACCGTTGTAATCGGGCGTGTTTCTTCTTTCAGATGCAACAAGAATTTTTGGGTTAGGTCAATCCGTTCGCGAGATATGGGAGTTTGAAGCTAAGAAATGGTAAAGAAGACAACAAATTTTTCGCACTACTGCTGCTCCAAACGCTTAACCAGAATGGCCTAGGGAAAAAATACACATACCGTTGTAATCGGGCGAGTTTCTACTTTCAGACGCAACTGGAATTTTTGGGTTAGGTAAATCCGTTCGCGAGATATGGGAGTTTGAAGCCAAGAAATGGTTGAGAAGGCAAAAAATTTTTCGCAATTCTGCTGCTCCTAACGCTTAACCAGAATTGCCTAGGGAAAAAATACACATACCGCTGTAATCGGGCGAGTTTCTACTTTCAGATGCAATAGGAATTTTTGGGTTAGGTCAATCCGTTCGCGAGATATGGGAGTTTGAAGCCAAGAAATGGTTGAGAAGGCAAAACATTTTTCGCAATTCTGCTGCTCCAAACGCTTAACCAGAATGGCCTAGGGAAAAAATACGCATATCGTTGTAATCGGGTGAGTTTCTACTTTCAGACGCAGCAGGAACTTCTGGGTTTGATCAATCCGTTCGCGAGATATGGGAGTTTGAAGCCAAGAAATGATTGAGAAGACAAAAAATTTTTCGCACTTCTGCAGCTCCTAACGCTTAACCAGAATGGCCTAGGGAAAAAATACACATACCGTTGTAATCGGGCGAGTTTCTACTTTCAGATGCAACAGGAATTTTTGTGTTAGGTCAATCCGTTCGCGAGATATGGGAGTTTGAAGCTAAGAAATGATTGAGAAGACAACAAATTTCTCGCACTTCTGCTGCTCCTAACGCTTAATCAGAATGGCCTAGGGAAAAACTACACATACCGTTGTAATCGGGCGAGTTTCTACTTTCAGACGCAGCAGGAACTTCTGGGTTTGGTCAATCCGTTCGCGAGATATGGGAGTTTGAAGCTAAGAAATGGTTATGAAGACAACAACTTTTTCGCACTTCTGCTGCTCCTAACGCTTAATCAGAATGGCCTAGGGAAAAAATAAACATACCGTTGTAATCGGGCGAGTTTCTACTTTCAGACGCAACAGGAATTTTTGGGTTAGGTCAATCCGTTCGCGAGATATGGGAGTTTGAAGCCAAGAAATGGTTGAGAAGACAACAAATTTTTCGCACTTCTGCTGCTCCAAACGCTTAACCAGAAGGGCCTAGGGAAAAAATACACATACCGTTGTAATCGGGCGAGTTTCTACTTTCAGATGCAACAGGAATTTTTGGGTTACGTCAATCCGTTCCCGAGATATGGGAGTTTGAAGCTAAGAAATGTTTGAGAAGACAACAAATTTTTCGCACTTCTGCTGCTCCAATCGCTTAACCAGAATGGCCTAAGGGAAAAATACACGTACCGTTGTAATCGGGCGAGTTTCTACTTTCAGATGCAATAGGAATTTTTGGGTTAGGTCAATCCGTTCGCGAGATATGGGAGTTTGAAGCCAAGAAATGGTTGAGAAGGCAAAACATTTTTCGCAATTCTGCTGCTCCTAACGCTTAACCAGAATGGCCTAGGGAAAAAATACACATACCGTTGTAATCGGGCGAGTTTCTACTTTCAGATGCAACAGGAATTTTTGGGTTAGGTCAATCCGTTCGCGAGATATGGGAGTTTGAATCTAAGAAATGATTGAGAAGACAACAAATTTTTCGCAATTCTGCTGCTCCTAACGCTTAACCAGAATGGCCTAGGGAAAAAATACACATATCGTTGTAATCGGGCGAGTTTCTACTTTCAGACGCAGCAGGAACTTCTGGGTTTGGTCAATCCGTTCGCGAGATATGGGAGTTTGAAACTAAGAAATGATTGAGAAGACAACAAATTTTTCGCACTTCTGCTGCTCCAAACGCTTAACCAGAATGGCCTAGGGAAAAAATACGCATATCGTTGTAATCGGGCGAGTTTCTACTTTCAGACGCAGCAGGAACTTCTGGGTTTGGTCAATCCGTTCGCGAGATATGGGAGTTTGAAGCTAAGAAATGGTTGAGAAGACAACAAATTTTTCGCACTCCTGCTGCTCCTAACGCTTAACCAGAATGGCCTAGGGAAAAAATACACATACCGTTGAAATCGGGCGAGTTTCTACTTTCAGATGCAACAGGAATTTTTGTGTTAGGTCAATCCGTTCGCGAGATATGGGAGTTTGAAGCTAAGAAATGATTGAGAAGACAACAAATTTTTCGCACTTCTGCTGCTCCTAACGCTTAACCAGAAGGGCCTAGGGAAAAACTACACATACCGTTGTAATCGGGCGAGTTTCTACTTTCAGACGCAGCAGGAACTTCTGGGTTTGGTCAATCCGTTCGCGAGATATGGGAGTTTGAAGCTAAGAAATGGTTATGAAGACAACAAATTTTTCGCACTTCTGCTGCTCCTAACGCTTAATCAGAATGGCCTAGGGAAAAAATACAAATACCGTTGTAATCGGGCGAGTTTCTACTTTCAGACGCAGCAGGAACTTCTGGGTTTGGTCAATCCGTTCGCGAGATATGGGAGTTTGAAGCTAAGAAATGGTTATGAAGACAACAACTTTTTCGCACTTCTGCTGCTCCTAACGCTTAATCAGAATGGCCTAGGGAAAAAATACACGTACCGTTGTAATCGGGCGAGTTTCTACTTTGATGCAATAGGAATTTTTGGGTTAGGTCAATCCGTTCGCGAGATATGGGAGTTTGAAGCTAAGAAATGGTAAAGAAGACAACAAATTTTTCGCACTACTGCTGCTCCAAACGCTTAACCAGAATGGCCTAGGGAAAAAATACACATACCGTTGTAATCGGGCGAGTTTCTACTTTCAGACGCAACTGGAATTTTTGGGTTAGGTAAATCCGTTCGCGAGATATGGGAGTTTGAAGCCAAGAAATGGTTGAGAAGGCAAAAAATTTTTCGCAATTCTGCTGCTCCTAACGCTTAACCAGAATTGCCTAGGGAAAAAATACACATACCGCTGTAATCGGGCGAGTTTCTACTTTCAGATGCAATAGGAATTTTTGGGTTAGGTCAATCCGTTCGCGAGATATGGGAGTTTGAAGCCAAGAAATGGTTGAGAAGGCAAAACATTTTTCGCAATTCTGCTGCTCCAAACGCTTAACCAGAATGGCCTAGGGAAAAAATACGCATATCGTTGTAATCGGGTGAGTTTCTACTTTCAGACGCAGCAGGAACTTCTGGGTTTGATCAATCCGTTCGCGAGATATGGGAGTTTGAAGCCAAGAAATGATTGAGAAGACAAAAAATTTTTCGCACTTCTGCAGCTCCTAACGCTTAACCAGAATGGCCTAGGGAAAAAATACACATACCGTTGTAATCGGGCGAGTTTCTACTTTCAGATGCAACAGGAATTTTTGTGTTAGGTCAATCCGTTCGCGAGATATGGGAGTTTGAAGCTAAGAAATGATTGAGAAGACAACAAATTTCTCGCACTTCTGCTGCTCCTAACGCTTAATCAGAATGGCCTAGGGAAAAACTACACATACCGTTGTAATCGGGCGAGTTTCTACTTTCAGACGCAGCAGGAACTTCTGGGTTTGGTCAATCCGTTCGCGAGATATGGGAGTTTGAAGCTAAGAAATGGTTATGAAGACAACAACTTTTTCGCACTTCTGCTGCTCCTAACGCTTAATCAGAATGGCCTAGGGAAAAAATAAACATACCGTTGTAATCGGGCGAGTTTCTACTTTCAGACGCAACAGGAATTTTTGGGTTAGGTCAATCCGTTCGCGAGATATGGGAGTTTGAAGCCAAGAAATGGTTGAGAAGACAACAAATTTTTCGCACTTCTGCTGCTCCAAACGCTTAACCAGAAGGGCCTAGGGAAAAAATACACATACCGTTGTAATCGGGCGAGTTTCTACTTTCAGATGCAACAGGAATTTTTGGGTTACGTCAATCCGTTCCCGAGATATGGGAGTTTGAAGCTAAGAAATGTTTGAGAGGACAACAAATTTTTCGCACTTCTGCTGCTCCAATCGCTTAACCAGAATGGCCTAAGGGAAAAATACACGTACCGTTGTAATCGGGCGAGTTTCTACTTTCAGATGCAATAGGAATTTTTGGGTTAGGTCAATCCGTTCGCGAGATATGGGAGTTTGAAGCCAAGAAATGGTTGAGAAGGCAAAACATTTTTCGCAATTCTGCTGCTCCTAACGCTTAACCAGAATGGCCTAGGGAAAAAATACACATACCGTTGTAATCGGGCGAGTTTCTACTTTCAGATGCAACAGGAATTTTTGGGTTAGGTCAATCCGTTCGCGAGATATGGGAGTTTGAATCTAAGAAATGATTGAGAAGACAACAAATTTTTCGCACTTCTGCTGCTCCTAACGCTTAACCAGAATGGCCTAGGGAAAAAATACACATATCGTTGTAATCGGGCGAGTTTCTACTTTCAGACGCAGCAGGAACTTCTGGGTTTGGTCAATCCGTTCGCGAGATATGGGAGTTTGAAACTAAGAAATGATTGAGAAGACAACAAATTTTTCGCACTTCTGCTGCTCCAAACGCTTAACCAGAATGGCCTAGGGAAAAAATACGCATATCGTTGTAATCGGGCGAGTTTCTACTTTCAGACGCAGCAGGAACTTCTGGGTTTGGTCAATCCGTTCGCGAGATATGGGAGTTTGAAGCTAAGAAATGGTTGAGAAGACAACAAATTTTTCGCACTCCTGCTGCTCCTAACGCTTAACCAGAATGGCCTAGGGAAAAAATACACATACCGTTGAAATCGGGCGAGTTTCTACTTTCAGATGCAACAGGAATTTTTGTGTTAGGTCAATCCGTTCGCGAGATATGGGAGTTTGAAGCTAAGAAATGATTGAGAAGACAACAAATTTTTCGCACTTCTGCTGCTCCTAACGCTTAACCAGAAGGGCCTAGGGAAAAACTACACATACCGTTGTAATCGGGCGAGTTTCTACTTTCAGACGCAGCAGGAACTTCTGGGTTTGGTCAATCCGTTCGCGAGATATGGGAGTTTGAAGCTAAGAAATGGTTATGAAGACAACAAATTTTTCGCACTTCTGCTGCTCCTAACGCTTAATCAGAATGGCCTAGGGAAAAAATACAAATACCGTTGTAATCGGGCGAGTTTCTACTTTCAGACGCAGCAGGAACTTCTGGGTTTGGTCAATCCGTTCGCGAGATATGGGAGTTTGAAGCTAAGAAATGGTTATGAAGACAACAACTTTTTCGCACTTCTGCTGCTCCTAACGCTTAATCAGAATGGCCTAGGGAAAAAATACACGTACCGTTGTAATCGGGCGAGTTTCTACTTTGATGCAATAGGAATTTTTGGGTTAGGTCAATCCGTTCGCGAGATATGGGAGTTTGAAGCCAAGAAATGGTTGAGAAGGCAAAACATTTTTCGCAATTCTGCTGCTCCAAACGCTTAACCAGAATGGCCTAGGGAAAAAATACGCATATCGTTGTAATCGGGTGAGTTTCTACTTTCAGACGCAGCAGGAACTTCTGGGTTTGGTCAATCCGTTCGCGAGATATGGGAGTTTGAAGCTAAGAAATGGTTGAGAAGACAACAACTTTTTCGCACTTCTGCTGCTCCTAACGCTTAACCAGAAGGGCCTAGGGAAAAACTACACATACCGTTGTAATCGGGCGAGTTTCTACTTTCAGACGCAGCAGGAACTTCTGGGTTTGGTCAATCCGTTCGCGAGATATGGGAGTTTGAAGCTAAGAAATGGTTATGAAGACAACAACTTTTTCGCACTTCTGCTGCTCCTAACGCTTAACCAGAATGGCCTAGGGAAAAAATACGCATATCGTTGTAATCGGGTGAGTTTCTACTTTCAGACGCAGCAGGAACTTCTGGGTTTGGTCAATCCGTTCGCGAGATATGGGAGTTTGAAGCCAAGAAATGGTTGAGAAGGCAAAAAGTTTTTCGCAATTCTGCTGCTCCAAACGCTTAACCAGAATGGCCTAGGGAAGAAATACACATACCGTTGTAATCGGGCGAGTTTCTACTTTCAGACCCAACAGGAAGTTTTGGGTTAGGTCAATCCGTTCGCGAGATATGGGAGTTTGAAGCCAAGAAATGGTTGAGAAGGCAAACAATTTTTCGCTATTCTGCTGCTCCAAACGCTTAACCAGAATGGCCTAGGGAAAAAATAAACATACCGTTGTAATCGGGCGTGTTTCTTCTTTCAGATGCAACAAGAATTTTTGGGTTAGGTCAATCCGTTCGCGAGATATGGGAGTTTGAAGCTAAGAAATGGTAAAGAAGACAACAAATTTTTCGCACTACTGCTGCTCCAAACGCTTAACCAGAATGGCCTAGGGAAAAAATACACATACCGTTGTAATCGGGCGAGTTTCTACTTTCAGACGCAACTGGAATTTTTGGGTTAGGTCAATCCGTTCGCGAGATATGGGAGTTTGAAGCCAAGAAATGGTTGAGAAGGCAAAAAATTTTTCGCAATTCTGCTGCTCCACACGCTTAACCAGAATGGGCTAGGGAAAAAATACACATACCGTTGTAATCGGACGAGTTTCTACTTTCAGATGCAACAGGAATTTTTGGGTTAGGTCAATCCGTTCGCGAGATATGGGAGTTTGAAGCCAAGAAATGGTTGAGAAGGCAAAAAATTTTTCGCAATTCTGCTGCTCCTAACGCTTAACCAGAATTGCCTAGGGAAAAAATACACATACCGCTGTAATCGGGCGAGTTTCTACTTTCAGATGCAATAGGAATTTTTGGGTTAGGTCAATCCGTTCGCGTGATATGGGAGTTTGAAGCCAAGAAATGGTTGAGAAGGCAAAACATTTTTCGCAATTCTGCTGCTCCAAACGCTTAACCAGAATGGCCTAGGGAAAAAATACGCATATCGTTGTAATCGGGTGAGTTTCTACTTTCAGACGCAGCAGGAACTTCTGGGTTTGATCAATCCGTTCGCGAGATATGGGAGTTTGAAGCCAAGAAATGATTGAGAAGACAAAAAATTTTTCGCACTTCTGCAGCTCCTAACGCTTAACCAGAATGGCCTAGGGAAAAAATACACATACCGTTGTAATCGGGCGAGTTTCTACTTTCAGATGCAACAGGAATTTTTGTGTTAGGTCAATCCGTTCGCGAGATATGGGAGTTTGAAGCTAAGAAATGATTGAGAAGACAACAAATTTCTCGCACTTCTGCTGCTCCTAACGCTTAATCAGAATGGCCTAGGGAAAAACTACACATACTGTTGTAATCGGGCGAGTTTCTACTTTCAGACGCAGCAGGAACTTCTGGGTTTGGTCAATCCGTTCGCGAGATATGGGAGTTTGAAGCTAAGAAATGGTTATGAAGACAACAACTTTTTCGCACTTCTGCTGCTCCTAACGCTTAATCAGAATTGCCTACGGAAAAAATAAACATACCGTTGTAATCGGGCGAGTTTCTACTTTCAGACGCAACAGGAATTTTTGGGTTAGGTCAATCCGTTCGCGAGATATGGGAGTTTGAAGCCAAGAAATGGTTGAGAAGACAACAAATTTTTCGCACTTCTGCTGCTCCAAACGCTTAACCAGAAGGGCCTAGGGAAAAAATACACATACCGTTGTAATCGGGCGAGTTTCTACTTTCAGATGCAACAGGAATTTTTGGGTTACGTCAATCCGTTCCCGAGATATGGGAGTTTGAAGCTAAGAAATGTTTGAGAAGACAACAAATTTTTCGCACTTCTGCTGCTCCAATCGCTTAACCAGAATGGCCTAAGGGAAAAATACACGTACCGTTGTAATCGGGCGAGTTTCTACTTTCAGATGCAATAGGAATTTTTGGGTTAGGTCAATCCGTTCGCGAGATATGGGAGTTTGAAGCCAAGAAATGGTTGAGAAGGCAAAACATTTTTCGCAATTCTGCTGCTCCTAACGCTTAACCAGAATGGCCTAGGGAAAAAATACACATACCGTTGTAATCGGGCGAGTTTCTACTTTCAGATGCAACAGGAATTTTTGGGTTAGGTCAATCCGTTCGCGAGATATGGGAGTTTGAATCTAAGAAATGATTGAGAAGACAACAAATTTTTCGCACTTCTGCTGCTCCTAACGCTTAACCAGAATGGCCTAGGGAAAAAATACACATATCGTTGTAATCGGGCGAGTTTCTACTTTCAGACGCAGCAGGAACTTCTGGGTTTGGTCAATCCGTTCGCGAGATATGGGAGTTTGAAACTAAGAAATGATTGAGAAGACAACAAATTTTTCGCACTTCTGCTGCTCCAAACGCTTAACCAGAATGGCCTAGGGAAAAAATACGCATATCGTTGTAATCGGGCGAGTTTCTACTTTCAGACGCAGCAGGAACTTCTGGGTTTGGTCAATCCGTTCGCGAGATATGGGAGTTTGAAGCTAAGAAATGCTTGAGAAGACAACAAATTTTTCGCACTCCTGCTGCTCCTAACGCTTAACCAGAATGGCCTAGGGAAAAAATACACATACCGTTGAAATCGGGCGAGTTTCTACTTTCAGATGCAACAGGAATTTTTGTGTTAGGTCAATCCGTTCGCCAGATATGGGAGTTTGAAGCTAAGAAATGATTGAGAAGACAACAAATTTTTCGCACTTCTGCTGCTCCTAACGCTTAACCAGAATGGCCTAGGGAAAAAATACACATATCGTTGTAATCGGGCGAGTTTCTAATTTCAGACGCAGCAGGAACTTCTGGGTTTGGTCAATCCGTTCGCGAGATATGGGAGTTTGAAGCTAAGAAATGGTTATGAAGACAACAACTTTTTCGCACTTCTGCTGCTCCTAACGCTTAACCAGAATGGCCTAGGGAAAAAATACACATACCGTTGAAATCGGGCGAGTTTCTACTTTCAGATGCAACAGGAATTTTTGTGTTAGGTCAATCCGTTCGCGAGATATGGGAGTTTGAAGCTAAGAAATGATTGAGAAGACAACAAATTTTTCGCACTTCTGCTGCTCCTAACGCTTAACCAGAATGGCCTAGGGAAAAAATACACATATCGTTGTAATCGGGCGAGTTTCTAATTTCAGACGCAGCAGGAACTTCTGGGTTTGGTCAATCCGTTCGCGAGATATGGGAGTTTGAAGCTAAGAAATGGTTATGAAGACAACAACTTTTTCGCACTTCTGCTGCTCCTAACGCTTAACCAGAATGGCCTAGGGAAAAAATACACATACCGTTGTAATCGGGCGAGTTTCTACTTTCAGATGCAACAGGAATTTTTGTGTTAGGTCAATCCGTTCGCGAGATATGGGAGTTTGAAGCTAAGAAATGATTGAGAAGACAACAAATTTTTCGCACTTCTGCTGCTCCTAACGCTTAATCAGAATGGCCTAGGGAAAAAATACAAATACCGTTGTAATCGGGCGAGTTTCTACTTTCAGACGCAGCAGGAACTTCTGGGTTTGGTCAATCCGTTCGCGAGATATGGGAGTTTGAAGCTAAGAAATGGTTATGAAGACAACAACTTTTTCGCACTTCTGCTGCTCCTAACGCTTAATCAGAATGGCCTAGGGAAAAAATACACATACCGTTGAAATCGGGCGAGTTTCTACTTTCAGATGCAACAGGAATTTTTGTGTTAGGTCAATCCGTTCGCGAGATATGGGAGTTTGAAGCTAAGAAATGATTGAGAAGACAACAAATTTTTCGCACTTCTGCTGCTCCTAACGCTTAACCAGAATGGCCTAGGGAAAAAATACACATATCGTTGTAATCGGGCGAGTTTCTAATTTCAGACGCAGCAGGAACTTCTGGGTTTGGTCAATCCGTTCGCGAGATATGGGAGTTTGAAGCTAAGAAATGGTTATGAAGACAACAACTTTTTCGCACTTCTGCTGCTCCTAACGCTTAACCAGAATGGCCTAGGGAAAAAATACACATACCGTTGTAATCGGGCGAGTTTCTACTTTCAGATGCAACAGGAATTTTTGTGTTAGGTCAATCCGTTCGCGAGATATGGGAGTTTGAAGCTAAGAAATGATTGAGAAGACAACAAATTTTTCGCACTTCTGCTGCTCCTAACGCTTAATCAGAATGGCCTAGGGAAAAAATACAAATACCGTTGTAATCGGGCGAGTTTCTACTTTCAGACGCAGCAGGAACTTCTGGGTTTGGTCAATCCGTTCGCGAGATATGGGAGTTTGAAGCTAAGAAATGGTTATGAAGACAACAACTTTTTCGCACTTCTGCTGCTCCTAACGCTTAATCAGAATGGCCTAGGGAAAAAATACACATACCGTTGTAATCGGGCGAGTTTCTACTTTCAGACGCAACAGGAATTTTTGGGTTAGGTCAATCCGTTCGCGAGATATGGGAGTTTGAAGCCAAGAAATGGTTGAGAAGACAACAAATTTTTCGCACTTCTGCTGCACCAAACGCTTAACCAGAATAGCCTAGGGAAAAAATACGCATATCGTTGTAATCGGGCGAGTTTCTACTTTCAGACGCAGCAGGAACTTCTGGGTTTGGCCAATCCGTTCGCGAGATATGGGAGTTTGAAGCTAAGAAATGGTTGAGAAGACAACAAATTTTTCGCACTTCTGCTGCTCCTAACGCTTAACCAGAATGGCCTAGGGAAAAAATACACATATCGTTGTAATCGGGCGAGTTTCTACTTTCAGACGCAGCAGGAACTTCTGGGTTTGGTCAATACGTTCGCGAGATATGGGAGTTTGAAGCTAAGAAATGGTTGAGAAGACAACAACTTTTTCGCACTTCTGCTGCTCCTAACGCTTAACCAGCAGGGCCTAGGGAAAAAATACACATACCGTTGTAATCGGGCGAGTTTCTACTTTCAGATGCAACAGGAATTTTTGGGTTAGGTCAATCCGTTCCCGAGATATGGGAGTTTGAAGCTAAGAAATGTTTGAGAAGACAACAAAGTTTTCGCACTTCTGCTGCTCCAATCGCTTAACCAGAATGGCCTAAGGGAAAAATACACGTACCGTTGTAATCGGGCGAGTTTCTACTTTCAGATGCAATAGGAATTTTTGGGTTAGGTCAATCCGTTCACGAGATATGGGAGTTTGAAGCCAAGAAATGGTTGAGAAGGCAAAACATTTTTCGCAATTCTGCTGCTCCTAACGCTTAACCAGAATGGCCTAGGGAAAAAATACACATACCGTTGTAATCTGGCGAGTTTCTACTTTCAGATGCAACAGGAATTTTTGGGTTAGGTCAATCCGTTCGCGAGATATGGGAGTTTGAATCTAAGAAATGATTGAGAAGACAACAAATTTTTCGCACTTCTGCTGCTCCTAACGCTTAACCAGAATGGCCTAGGGAAAAAATACACATATCGTTGTAATCGGGCGAGTTTCTACTTTCAGACGCAGCAGGAACTTCTGGGTTTGGTCAATCCATTCGCGAGATATGGGAGTTTGAAACTAAGAAATGATTGAGAAGACAACAAATTTTTCGCACTTCTGCTGCTCCAAACGCTTAACCAGAATGGCCTAGGGAAAAAATACGCATATCGTTGTAATCGGGCGAGTTTCTACTTTCAGACGCAGCAGGAACTTCTGGGTTTGGTCAATCCGTTCGCGAGATATGGGAGTTTGAAGCTAAGAAATGGTTGAGAAGACAACAAATTTTTCGCACTCCTGCTGCTCCTAACGCTTAACCAGAATGGCCTAGGGAAAAAATACACATTCCGTTGAAATCGGGCGAGTTTCTACTTTCAGATGCAACAGGAATTTTTGTGTTAAGTCAATCCGTTCGCGAGATATGGGAGTTTGAAGCTAAGAAATGATTGAGAAGAAAACAAATTTTTCGCACTTCTGCTGCTCCTAACGCTTAACCAGAATGGCCTAGGGAAAAAATACACATATCGTTGTAATCGGGCGAGTTTCTAATTTCAGACGCAGCAGGAACTTCTGGGTTTGGTCAATCCGTTCGCGAGATATGGGAGTTTGAAGCTAAGAAATGGTTATGAAGACAACAACATTTTCGCACTTCTGCTGCTCCTAACGCTTAACCAGAATGGCCTAGGGAAAAAATACACATACCGTTGTAATCGGGCGAGTTTCTACTTTCAGATGCAACAGGAATTTTTGTGTTAGGTCAATCCGTTCGCGAGATATGGGAGTTTGAAGCTAAGAAATGATTGAGAAGACAACAAATTTTTCGCACTTCTGCAGCTCCTAACGCTTAACCAGAATGGCCTAGGGAAAAAATACACATATCGTTGTAATCGGGCGAGTTTCTACTTTCAGACGCAGCAGGAACTTCTGGGTTTGGTCAATCCGTTCGCGAGATATGGGAGTTTGAAGCTAAGAAATGGTTATGAAGACAACAACTTTTTCGCAATTCTGCTGCTCCTAACGCTTAATCAGAATGGCCTAGGGAAAAACTACAAATACCGTTGTAATTGGGCGAGTTTCTACTTTCAGA
Organism: Ptiloglossa arizonensis; assembly: GCF_051014685.1. Classification (NCBI taxonomy): domain Eukaryota; kingdom Metazoa; phylum Arthropoda; class Insecta; order Hymenoptera; family Colletidae; genus Ptiloglossa; species Ptiloglossa arizonensis. The sequence continues at coordinate 13,513 of NW_027479863.1, forward strand.
CGCAGCAGGAACTTCTGGGTTTGGTCAATCCGTTCGCGAGATATGGGAGTTTGAAGCTAAGAAATGGTTATGAAGACAACAACTTTTTCGCACTTCTGCTGCTCCTAACGCTCAATCAGAATGGCCTAGGGAAAAAATACACATACCGTTGTAATCGGGCGAGTTTCTACTTTCAGACGCAACAGGAATTTTTGGGTTAGGTCAATCCGTTCGCGAGATATGGGAGTTTGAAGCCAAGAAATGGTTGAGAAGGCAACAAATTTTTCGCACTTCTGCTGCTCCAAACGCTTAACCAGAATGGCCTAGGGAAAAAATACGCATATCGTTGTAATCGGGCGAGTTTCTACTTTCAGACGCAGCAGGAACTTCTGGGTGTGGCCAATCCGTTCGCGAGATATGGGAGTTTGAAGCTAAGAAATGGTTGAGAAGACAACAAATTTTTCGCACTTCTGCTGCTCCTAACGCTTAACCAGAATGGCCTAGGGAAAAAATACACATATCGTTGTAATCGGGCGAGTTTCTACTTTCAGACGCAGCAGGAACTTCTGGGTTTGGTCAATACGTTCGCGAGATATGGGAGTTTGAAGCTAAGAAATGGTTGAGAAGACAACAACTTTTTCGCACTTCTGCTGCTCCTAACGCTTAACCAGAAGGGCCTAGGGAAAAAATACACATACCGTTGTAATCGGGCGAGTTTCTACTTTCAGATGCAACAGGAACTTTGGGGTTAGGTCAATCCGTTCCCGAGATATGGGAGTTTGAAGCTAAGAAATGTTTGAGAAGACAACAAATTTTTCGCACTTCTGCTGCTCCAATCGCTTAACCAGAATGGCCTAAGGGAAAAATACACGTACCGTTGTAATCGGGCGAGTTTCTACTATCAGATGCAATAGGAATTTTTGGGTTAGGTCAATCCGTTCGCGAGATATGGGAGTTTGAAGCCATGAAATGGTTGAGAAGGCAAAACATTTTTCGCAATTCTGCTGCTCCTAACGCTTAACCAGAATGGCCTAGGGAAAAAATACACATACCGTTGTAATCGGGCGAGTTTCTACTTTCAGATGCAACAGGAATTTTTGGGTTAGGTCAATCCGTTCGCGAGATATGGGAGTTTGAATCTAAGAAATGATTGAGAAGACAACAAATTTTTCGCACTTCTGCTGCTCCAAACGCTTAACCAGAATGGCCTAGGGAAAAAATACGCATATCGTTGTAATCGGGCGAGTTTCTACTTTCAGACGCAGCAGGAACTTCTGGGTTTGGTCAATCCGTTCGCGAGATATGGGAGTTTGAAGCTAAGAAATGGTTGAGAAGACAACAAATTTTTCGCACTCCTGCTGCTCCTAACGCTTAACCAGAATGGCCTAGGGAAAAAATACACATACCGTTAAAATCGGGCGAGTTTCTACTTTCAGATGCAACAGGAATTTTTGTGTTAGGTCAATCCGTTCGCGAGATATGGGAGTTTGAAGCTAAGAAATGATTGAGAAGACAACAAATTTTTCGCACTTCTGCTGCTCCTAACGCTTAACCAGAATGGCCTAGGGAAAAAATACACATACCGTTGTAATCGGGCGAGTTTCTACTTTCAGATGCAACAGGAATTTTTGTGTTAAGTCAATCCGTTCGCGAGATATGGGAGTTTGAAGCTAAGAAATGATTGAGAAGACAACAAATTTTTCGCACTTCTGCTGCTCCTAACGCTTAACCAGAATGGCCTAGGGAAAAAATACACATATCGTTGTAATCGGGCGAGTTTCTAATTTCAGACGCAGCAGGAACTTCTGGGTTTGGTCAATCCGTTCGCGAGATATGGGAGTTTGAAGCTAAGAAATGGTTATGAAGACAACAACATTTTCGCACTTCTGCTGCTCCTAACGCTTAACCAGAATGGCCTAGGGAAAAAATACACATACCGTTGTAATCGGGCGAGTTTCTACTTTCAGATGCAACAGGAATTTTTGTGTTAGGTCAATCCGTTCGCGAGATATGGGAGTTTGAAGCTAAGAAATGATTGAGAAGACAACAAATTTTTCGCACTTCTGCAGCTCCTAACGCTTAACCAGAATGGCCTAGGGAAAAAATACACATATCGTTGTAATCGGGCGAGTTTCTACTTTCAGACGCAGCAGGAACTTCTGGGTTTGGTCAATCCGTTCGCGAGATATGGGAGTTTGAAGCTAAGAAATGGTTATGAAGACAACAACTTTTTCGCAATTCTGCTGCTCCTAACGCTTAATCAGAATGGCCTAGGGAAAAACTACAAATACCGTTGTAATTGGGCGAGTTTCTACTTTCAGACGCAGCAGGAACTTCTGGGTTTGGTCAATCCGTTCGCGAGATATGGGAGTTTGAAGCTAAGAAATGGTTATGAAGACAACAACTTTTTCGCACTTCTGCTGCTCCTAACGCTCAATCAGAATGGCCTAGGGAAAAAATACACATACCGTTGTAATCGGGCGAGTTTCTACTTTCAGACGCAACAGGAATTTTTGGGTTAGGTCAATCCGTTCGCGAGATATGGGAGTTTGAAGCCAAGAAATGGTTGAGAAGACAACAAATTTTTCGCACTTCTGCTGCTCCAAACGCTTAACCAGAATGGCCTAGGGAAAAAATACGCATATCGTTGTAATCGGGCGAGTTTCTACTTTCAGACGCAGCAGGAACTTCTGGGTGTGGCCAATCCGTTCGCGAGATATGGGAGTTTGAAGCTAAGAAATGGTTGAGAAGACAACAAATTTTTCGCACTTCTGCTGCTCCTAACGCTTAACCAGAATGGCCTAGGGAAAAAATACACATATCGTTGTAATCGGGCGAGTTTCTACTTTCAGACGCAGCAGGAACTTCTGGGTTTGGTCAATACGTTCGCGAGATATGGGAGTTTGAAGCTAAGAAATGGTTGAGAAGACAACAACTTTTTCGCACTTCTGCTGCTCCTAACGCTTAACCAGAAGGGCCTAGGGAAAAAATACACATACCGTTGTAATCGGGCGAGTTTCTACTTTCAGATGCAACAGGAACTTTGGGGTTAGGTCAATCCGTTCCCGAGATATGGGAGTTTGAAGCTAAGAAATGTTTGAGAAGACAACAAATTTTTCGCACTTCTGCTGCTCCAATCGCTTAACCAGAATGGCCTAAGGGAAAAATACACGTACCGTTGTAATCGGGCGAGTTTCTACTTTCAGATGCAATAGGAATTTTTGGGTTAGGTCAATCCGTTCGCGAGATATGGGAGTTTGAAGCCATGAAATGGTTGAGAAGGCAAAACATTTTTCGCAATTCTGCTGCTCCTAACGCTTAACCAGAATGGCCTAGGGAAAAAATACACATACCGTTGTAATCGGGCGAGTTTCTACTTTCAGATGCAACAGGAATTTTTGGGTTAGGTCAATCCGTTCGCGAGATATGGGAGTTTGAATCTAAGAAATGATTGAGAAGACAACAAATTTTTCGCACTTCTGCTGCTCCAAACGCTTAACCAGAATGGCCTAGGGAAAAAATACGCATATCGTTGTAATCGGGCGAGTTTCTACTTTCAGACGCAGCAGGAACTTCTGGGTTTGGTCAATCCGTTCGCGAGATATGGGAGTTTGAAGCTAAGAAATGGTTGAGAAGACAACAAATTTTTCGCACTCCTGCTGCTCCTAACGCTTAACCAGAATGGCCTAGGGAAAAAATACACATACCGTTAAAATCGGGCGAGTTTCTACTTTCAGATGCAACAGGAATTTTTGTGTTAGGTCAATCCGTTCGCGAGATATGGGAGTTTGAAGCTAAGAAATGATTGAGAAGACAACAAATTTTTCGCACTTCTGCTGCTCCTAACGCTTAACCAGAATGGCCTAGGGAAAAAATACACATACCGTTGTAATCGGGCGAGTTTCTACTTTCAGATGCAACAGGAATTTTTGTGTTAAGTCAATCCGTTCGCGAGATATGGGAGTTTGAAGCTAAGAAATGATTGAGAAGACAACAAATTTTTCGCACTTCTGCTGCTCCTAACGCTTAACCAGAATGGCCTAGGGAAAAAATACACATATCGTTGTAATCGGGCGAGTTTCTAATTTCAGACGCAGCAGGAACTTCTGGGTTTGGTCAATCCGTTCGCGAGATATGGGAGTTTGAAGCTAAGAAATGGTTATGAAGACAACAACATTTTCGCACATCTGCTGCTCCTAACGCTTAATCAGAATGGCCTAGGGAAAAACTACAAATACCGTTGTAATCGGGCGAGTTTCTACTTTCAGACGCAGCAGGAACTTCTGGGTTTGGTCAATCCGTTCGCGAGATATGGGAGTTTGAAGCCAAGAAATGGTTGAGAAGACAACAAATTTTTCGCACTTCTGCTGCTCCAAACGCTTAACCAGAATGGCCTAGGGAAAAAATACGCATATCGTTGCAATCGGGCGAGTTTCTACTTTCAGACGCAGCAGGAACTTCTGGGATTGGCCAATCCGTTCGCGAGATATGGGAGTTTGAAGCTAAGAAATGGTTGAGAAGACAACAAATTTTTCGCACTTCTGCTGCTCCTAACGCTTAACCAGAATGGCCTAGGGAAAAAATACACATATCGTTGTAATCGGGCGAGTTTCTACTTTCAGACGCAGCAGGAACTTCTGGGTTTGGTCAATACGTTCGCGAGATATGGGAGTTTGAAGCTAAGAAATGGTTGAGGAGACAACAACTTTTTCGCACTTCTGCTGCTCCAAACGCTTAACCAGAAGGGCCTAGGGAAAAAATACACATACCGTTGTAATCGGGCGAGTTTCTACTTTCAGATGCAACAGGAATTTTTGGGTTAGGTCAATCCGTTCCCGAGATATGGGAGTTTGAAGCTAAGAAATGTTTGAGAAGACAACAAATTTTTCGCACTTCTGCTGCTCCAATCGCTTAACCAGAATGGCCTAAGGGAAAAATACACGTACCGTTGTAATCGGGCGAGTTTCTACTTTCAGATGCAATAGGAATTTTTGGGTTAGGTCAATCCGTTCGCGAGATATGGGAGTTTGAAGCCAAGAAATGGTTGAGAAGGCAAAACATTTTTCGCAATTCTGCTGCTCCTAACGCTTAACCAGAATGGCCTAGGGAAAAAATACACATACCGTTGTAATCGGGCGAGTTTCTACTTTCAGATGCAATAGGAATTTTTGTGTTAGGTCAATCCGTTCGCGAGATATGGGAGTTTGAAGCTAAGAAATGATTGAGAAGACAACAAATTTTTCGCACTTCTGCAGCTCCTAACGCTTAATCAGAATGGCCTAGGGAAAAAATGCACATACCGTTGTAATCGGGCGAGTTTCTACTTTCAGATGCAACAGGAATTTTTGTGTCAGGTCAATCCGTTCGCGAGATATGGGAGTTTGAAACTAAGAAATGATTGAGAAGACAACAAATTTTTCGCACTTCTGCTGCTCCTAACGCTTAATCAGAATGGCCTAGGGAAAAACTACAAATACCGTTGTAATCGGGCGAGTTTCTAATTTCAGACGCAGCAGGAACTTCTGGGTTTGGTCAATCCGTTCGCGAGATATGGGAGTTTGAAGCTAAGAAATGGTTGAGAAGACAACAAATTTTTCGCACTTCTGCTGCTCCAAACGCTTAACCAGAATGGCCTAGGGAAAAAATACGCATATCGTTGTAATCGGGCGAGTTTCTACTTTCAGACGCAGCAGGAACTTCTGGGTTTGGCCAATCCGTTCGCGAGATATGGGAGTTTGAAGCTAAGAAATGGTTGAGAAGACAACAAATTTTTCGCACTTCTGCTGCTCCTAACGCTTAACCAGAATGGCCTAGGGAAAAAATACACATATCGTTGTAATCGGGCGAGTTTCTACTTTCAGACGCAGCAGGAACTTCTGGGTTTGGTCAATACGTTCGCGAGATATGGGAGTTTGAAACTAAGAAATGATTGAGAAGACAGCAAATTTTTCGCACTTCTGCTGCTCCAAACGCTTAACCAGAATGGCCTAGGGAAAAAATACGCATATCGTTGTAATCGGGCGAGTTTCTACTTTCAGACGCAGCAGGAACTTCTGGGTTTGGTCAATCCGTTCGCGAGATATGGGAGTTTGAAACTAAGAAATGATTGAGAAGACAACAAATTTTTCGCACTCCTGCTGCTCCTAACGCTTAACCAGAATGGCCTAGGGAAAAAATACACATACCGTTGAAATCGGGCGAGTTTCTACTTTCAGATGCAACAGGAATTTTTGTGTTATGTCAATCCGTTCGCGAGATATGGGAGTTTGAACCTAAGAAATGATTGAGAAGACAACAAATTTTTCGCACTTCTGCTGCTCCTAACGCTTAACCAGAATGGCCTAGGGAAAAAATACACATATCGTTGTAATCGGGCGAGTTTCTACTTTCAGACGCAGCAGGAACTTCTGGGTTTGGTCAATCCGTTCGCGAGATATGGGAGTTTGAAGCTAAGAAATGCTTATGAAGACAACAACTTTTTCGCACTTCTGCTGCTCCTAACGCTTAATCAGAATGGCCTAGGGAAAAAATACGCATATCGTTGCAATCGGGCGAGTTTCTACTTTCAGACGCAGCAGGAACTTCTGGGATTGGCCAATCCGTTCGCGAGATATGGGAGTTTGAAGCTAAGAAATGGTTGAGAAGACAACAAATTTTTCGCACTTCTGCTGCTCCTAACGCTTAACCAGAATGGCCTAGGGAAAAAATACACATATCGTTGTAATCGGGCGAGTTTCTACTTTCAGACGCAGCAGGAACTTCTGGGTTTGGTCAATACGTTCGCGAGATATGGGAGTTTGAAGCTAAGAAATGGTTGAGGAGACAACAACTTTTTCGCACTTCTGCTGCTCCAAACGCTTAACCAGAAGGGCCTAGGGAAAAAATACACATACCGTTGTAATCGGGCGAGTTTCTACTTTCAGATGCAACAGGAATTTTTGGGTTAGGTCAATCCGTTCCCGAGATATGGGAGTTTGAAGCTAAGAAATGTTTGAGAAGACAACAAATTTTTCGCACTTCTGCTGCTCCAATCGCTTAACCAGAATGGCCTAAGGGAAAAATACACGTACCGTTGTAATCGGGCGAGTTTCTACTTTCAGATGCAATAGGAATTTTTGGGTTAGGTCAATCCGTTCGCGAGATATGGGAGTTTGAAGCCAAGAAATGGTTGAGAAGGCAAAACATTTTTCGCAATTCTGCTGCTCCTAACGCTTAACCAGAATGGCCTAGGGAAAAAATACACATACCGTTGTAATCGGGCGAGTTTCTACTTTCAGATGCAATAGGAATTTTTGTGTTAGGTCAATCCGTTCGCGAGATATGGGAGTTTGAAGCTAAGAAATGATTGAGAAGACAACAAATTTTTCGCAATTCTGCAGCTCCTAACGCTTAATCAGAATGGCCTAGGGAAAAAATGCACATACCGTTGTAATCGGGCGAGTTTCTACTTTCAGATGCAACAGGAATTTTTGTGTCAGGTCAATCCGTTCGCGAGATATGGGAGTTTGAAACTAAGAAATGATTGAGAAGACAACAAATTTTTCGCACTTCTGCTGCTCCTAACGCTTAATCAGAATGGCCTAGGGAAAAACTACAAATACCGTTGTAATCGGGCGAGTTTCTAATTTCAGACGCAGCAGGAACTTCTGGGTTTGGTCAATCCGTTCGCGAGATATGGGAGTTTGAAGCTAAGAAATGGTTGAGAAGACAACAAATTTTTCGCACTTCTGCTGCTCCAAACGCTTAACCAGAATGGCCTAGGGAAAAAATACGCATATCGTTGTAATCGGGCGAGTTTCTACTTTCAGACGCAGCAGGAACTTCTGGGTTTGGCCATTCCGTTCGCGAGATATGGGAGTTTGAAGCTAAGAAATGGTTGAGAAGACAACAAATTTTTCGCACTTCTGCTGCTCCTAACGCTTAACCAGAATGGCCTAGGGAAAAAATACACATATCGTTGTAATCGGGCGAGTTTCTACTTTCAGACGCAGCAGGAACTTCTGGGTTTGGTCAATACGTTCGCGAGATATGGGAGTTTGAAACTAAGAAATGATTGAGAAGACAGCAAATTTTTCGCACTTCTGCTGCTCCAAACGCTTAACCAGAATGGCCTAGGGAAAAAATACGCATATCGTTGTAATCGGGCGAGTTTCTACTTTCAGACGCAGCAGGAACTTCTGGGTTTGGCCAATCCGTTCCCGAGATATGGGAGTTTGAAGCTAAGAAATGTTTGAGAAGACAACAAATTTTTCGCACTTCTGCTGCTCCAATCGCTTAACCAGAATGGCCTAAGGGAAAAATACACGTACCGTTGTAATCGGGCGAGTTTCTACTTTCCGATGCAATAGGAATTTTTGGGTTAGGTCAATCCGTTCGCGAGATATGGGAGTTTGAAACCAAGAAATGGTTGAGAAGGCAAAACATTTTTCGCAATTCTGCTGCTCCTAACGCTTAACCAGAATGGCCTAGGGAAAAAATACACATATCGTTGTAATCGGGCGAGTTTCTAATTTCAGACGCAGCAGGAACTTCTGGGTTTGGTCAATCCGTTCGCGAGATATGGGAGTTTGAAGCTAAGAAATGGTTATGAAGACAACAACTTTTTCGCACTTCTGCTGCTCCTAACGCTTAACCAGAATGGCCTAGGGAAAAAATACACATACCGTTGTAATCGGGCGAGTTTCTACTTTCAGATGCAACAGGAATTTTTGTGTTAGGTCAATCCGTTCGCGAGATATGGGAGTTTGAAGCTAAGAAATGATTGAGAAGACAACAAATTTTTCGCACTTCTGCAGCTCCTAACGCTTAACCAGAATGGCCTAGGGAAAAAATACACATATCGTTGTAATCGGGCGAGTTTCTACTTTCAGACGCAGCAGGAACTTCTGGGTTTGGTCAATCCGTTCGCGAGATATGGGAGTTTGAAGCTAAGAAATGCTTATGAAGACAACAACTTTTTCGCACTTCTGCTGCTCCTAACGCTTAACCAGAAGGGCCTAGGGAAAAAATACACATACCGTTGTAATCGGGCGAGTTTCTACTTTCAGATGCAACAGGAATTTTTGGGTTAGGTCAATCCGTTCACGAGATATGGGAGTTTGAAGCTAAGAAATGTTTGAGAAGACAACAAATTTTTCGCAATTCTGCTGCTCCAATCGCTTAACCAGAATGGCCTAAGGGAAAAATACACGTACCGTTGTAATCGGGCGAGTTTCTACTTTCCGATGCAATAGGAATTTTTGGGTTAGGTCAATCCGTTCGCGAGATATGGGAGTTTGAAACCAAGAAATGGTTGAGAAGGCAAAACATTTTTCGCAATTCTGCTGCTCCTAACGCTTAACCAGAATGGCCTAGGGAAAAAATACACATACCGTTGTAATCGGGCGAGTGTCTCCTTTCAGATGCAACAGGAATTTTTGGGTTAGGTCAATCCGTTCGCGAGATATGGGAGTTTGAATCTAAGAAATGATTGAGAAGACAACAAATTTTTCGCAATTCTGCTGCTCCTAACGCTTAACCAGAATGGCCTAGGGAAAAAATACACATACCGTTGAAATCGGGCGAGTTTCTACTTTCAGATGCAACAGGAATTTTTGTGTTAGGTCAATCCGTTCGCGAGATATGGGAGTTTGAAGCTAAGAAATGATTGAGAAGACAACAAATTTTTCGCACTTCTGCTGCTCCTAACGCTTAACCAGAATGGCCTAGGGAAAAAATACACATATCGTTGTAATCGGGCGAGTTTCTAATTTCAGACGCAGCAGGAACTTCTGGGTTTGGTCAATCCGTTCGCGAGATATGGGAGTTTGAAGCTAAGAAATGGTTATGAAGACAACAACTTTTTCGCACTTCTGCTGCTCCTAACGCTTAATCAGAATGGCCTAGGGAAAAAATACACATACCGTTGTAATCGGGCGAGTTTCTAATTTCAGACGCAACAGGAATTTTTGGGTTAGGTCAATCCGTTCGCGAGATATGGGAGTTTGAAGCCAAGAAATGGTTGAGAAGACAACAAATTTTTCGCACTTCTGCTGCTCCAAACGCTTAACCAGAATGGCCTAGGGAAAAAATACGCATATCGTAGTAATCGGGCGAGCTTCTACTTTCAGACGCAGCAGGAACTTCTGGGTTTGGCCAATCCGTTCGCGAGATATGGGAGTTTGAAGCTAAGAAATGGTTGAGAAGACAACAAATTTTTCGCACTTCTGCTGCTCCTAACGCTTAACCAGAATGGCCTAGGGAAAAAACACACATATCGTTGTAATCGGGCGAGTTTCTACTTTCAGACGCAGCAGGAACTTCTGGGTTTGGTCAATCCGTTCGCGAGATATGGGAGTTTGAAGCTAAGAAATGGTTGAGAAGACAACAACTTTTTCGCACTTCTGCTGCTCCTAACGCTTAACCAGGAGGGCCTAGGGAAAAAATACACATACCGTTGTAATCGGGCGAGTTTCTACTTTCAGATGCAACAGGAATTTTTGGGTTAAGTCAATCCGTTCCCGAGATATGGGAGTTTGAAGCTAAGAAATGTTTGAGAAGACAACAACTTTTTCGCACTTCTGCTGCTCCTAACGCTTAATCAGAATGGCCTAGGGAAAAAATACACATACCGTTGTAATCGGGCGAGTTTCTAATTTCAGACGCGACAGGAATTTTTGGGTTAGGTCAATCAGTACGCGAGATATGGGAGTTTGAAGCTAAGAAATGTTTGAGAAGACAACAACTTTTTCGCATTTCTGCTGCTCCTAACGCTTAATCAGGATGGCCTAGGGAAAAAATACACATACCGTTGTAATCGGGCGAGTTTCTAATTTCAGACGCAGCAGGAACTTCTGGGTTTGGTCAATCCGTTCGCGAGATATGGGAGTTTGAAGCTAAGAAATGGTTATGAAGACAACAACTTTTTCGCACTTCTGCTGCTCCTAACGCTTAATCAGAATGGCCTTGGGAAAAAATACACATACCGTTGTAATCGGGCGAGTTTCTAATTTCAGCCGCAACAGGAATTTTTGGGTTAGGTCAATCCGTTCGCGAGATATGGGAGTTTGAAGCCAAGAAATGGTTGAGAAGACAACAAATTTTTCGCACTTCTGCTGCTCCAAACGCTTAACCAGAGTGGCCTAGGGAAAAAATACGCATATCGTAGTAATCGGGCGAGTTTCTACTTTCAGACGCAGCAGGAACTTCTGGGTTTGGCCAATCCGTTCGCGAGATATGGGAGTTTGAAGCTAAGAAATGGTTGAGAAGACAACAAATTTTTCGCACTTCTGCTGCTCCTAACGCTTAACCAGAATGGCCTAGGGAAAAAACACACATACCGTTGTAATCGGGCGAGTTTCTACTTTCAGACGCAGCAGGAACTTCTGGGTTTGGTCAATCCGTTCGCGAGATATGGGAGTTTGAAGCTAAGAAATGGTTGAGAAGACAACAACTTTTTCGCACTTCTGCTGCTCCTAACGCTTAACAAGGAGGGCCTAGGGAAAAAATACACATACCGTTGTAATCGGGCGAGTTTCTACTTTCAGATGCAACAGGAATTTTTGGGTTAGGTCAATCCGTTCCCGAGATATGGGAGTTTGAAGCTAAGAAATGTTTGAGAAGACAACAAATTTTTCGCACTTCTGCTGCTCCAATCGCTTAACCAGAATGGCCTAAGGGAAAAATACACGTACCGTTGTAATCGGGCGAGTTTCTACTTTCAGATGCAATAGGAATTTTTGGGTTAGGTCAATCCGTTCGCGAGATATGGGAGTTTGAAGCCAAGAAATGGTTGAGAAGGCAAAACATTTTTCGCAATTCTGCTGCTCCTAACGCTTAACCAGAATGGCCTAGGGAAAAAATACACATACCGTTGTAATCGGGCGAGTTTCTACTTTCAGATGCAATAGGAATTTTTGTGTTAGGTCAATCCGTTCGCGAGATATGGGAGTTTGAAGCTAAGAAATGATTGAGAAGACAACAAATTTTTCGCACTTCTGCAGCTCCTAACGCTTAATCAGAATGGCCTAGGGAAAAAATACACATACCGTTGTAATCGGGCGAGTTTCTACTTTCAGATGCAACAGGAATTTTTGTGTCAGGTCAATCCGTTCGCGAGATATGGGAGTTTGAAGCTAAGAAATGATTGAGAAGACAACAAATTTTTCGCACTTCTGCTGCTCCTAACGCTTAATCAGAATGGCCTAGGGAAAAACTACAAATACCGTTGTAATCGGGCGAGTTTCTAATTTCAGACGCAGCAGGAACTTCTGGGTTTGGTCAATCCGTTCGCGAGATATGGGAGTTTGAAGCTAAGAAATGGTTGAGAAGACAACAAATTTTTCGCACTTCTGCTGCTCCAAACGCTTAACCAGAATGGCCTAGGGAAAAAATACGCATATCGTTGTAATCGGGCGAGTTTCTACTTTCAGACGCAGCAGGAACTTCTGGGTTTGGCCAATCCGTTCGCGAGATATGGGAGTTTGAAGCTAAGAAATGGTTGAGAAGACAACAAATTTTTCGCACTTCTGCTGCTCCTAACGCTTAACCAGAATGGCCTAGGGAAAAAATACACATATCGTTGTAATCGGGCGAGTTTCTACTTTCAGACGCAGCAGGAACTTCTGGGTTTGGTCAATACGTTCGCGAGATATGGGAGTTTGAAACTAAGAAATGATTGAGAAGACAGCAAATTTTTCGCACTTCTGCTGCTCCAAACGCTTAACCAGAATGGCCTAGGGAAAAAATACGCATATCGTTGTAATCGGGCGAGTTTCTACTTTCAGACGCAGCAGGAACTTCTGGGTTTGGCCAATCCGTTCCCGAGATATGGGAGTTTGAAGCTAAGAAATGTTTGAGAAGACAACAAATTTTTCGCACTTCTGCTGCTCCAATCGCTTAACCAGAATGGCCTAAGGGAAAAATACACGTACCGTTGTAATCGGGCGAGTTTCTACTTTCCGATGCAATAGGAATTTTTGGGTTAGGTCAATCCGTTCGCGAGATATGGGAGTTTGAAACCAAGAAATGGTTGAGAAGGCAAAACATTTTTCGCAATTCTGCTGCTCCTAACGCTTAACCAGAATGGCCTAGGGAAAAAATACACATATCGTTGTAATCGGGCGAGTTTCTAATTTCAGACGCAGCAGGAACTTCTGGGTTTGGTCAATCCGTTCGCGAGATATGGGAGTTTGAAGCTAAGAAATGGTTATGAAGACAACAACTTTTTCGCACTTCTGCTGCTCCTAACGCTTAACCAGAATGGCCTAGGGAAAAAATACACATACCGTTGTAATCGGGCGAGTTTCTACTTTCAGATGCAACAGGAATTTTTGTGTTAGGTCAATCCGTTCGCGAGATATGGGAGTTTGAAGCTAAGAAATGATTGAGAAGACAACAAATTTTTCGCACTTCTGCAGCTCCTAACGCTTAACCAGAATGGCCTAGGGAAAAAATACACATATCGTTGTAATCGGGCGAGTTTCTACTTTCAGACGCAGCAGGAACTTCTGGGTTTGGTCAATCCGTTCGCGAGATATGGGAGTTTGAAGCTAAGAAATGCTTATGAAGACAACAACTTTTTCGCACTTCTGCTGCTCCTAACGCTTAACCAGAAGGGCCTAGGGAAAAAATACACATACCGTTGTAATCGGGCGAGTTTCTACTTTCAGATGCAACAGGAATTTTTGGGTTAGGTCAATCCGTTCACGAGATATGGGAGTTTGAAGCTAAGAAATGTTTGAGAAGACAACAAATTTTTCGCAATTCTGCTGCTCCAATCGCTTAACCAGAATGGCCTAAGGGAAAAATACACGTACCGTTGTAATCGGGCGAGTTTCTACTTTCCGATGCAATAGGAATTTTTGGGTTAGGTCAATCCGTTCGCGAGATATGGGAGTTTGAAACCAAGAAATGGTTGAGAAGGCAAAACATTTTTCGCAATTCTGCTGCTCCTAACGCTTAACCAGAATGGCCTAGGGAAAAAATATACATACCGTTGTAATCGGGCGAGTGTCTCCTTTCAGATGCAACAGGAATTTTTGGGTTAGGTCAATCCGTTCGCGAGATATGGGAGTTTGAATCTAAGAAATGATTGAGAAGACAACAAATTTTTCGCAATTCTGCTGCTCCTAACGCTTAACCAGAATGGCCTAGGGAAAAAATACACATACCGTTGAAATCGGGCGAGTTTCTACTTTCAGATGCAACAGGAATTTTTGTGTTAGGTCAATCCGTTCGCGAGATATGGGAGTTTGAAGCTAAGAAATGATTGAGAAGACAACAAATTTTTCGCAATTCTGCTGCTCCTAACGCTTAACCAGAATGGCCTAGGGAAAAAATACACATATCGTTGTAATCGGGCGAGTTTCTAATTTCAGACGCAGCAGGAACTTCTGGGTTTGGTCAATCCGTTCGCGAGATATGGGAGTTTGAAGCTAAGAAATGGTTATGAAGACAACAACTTTTTCGCACTTCTGCTGCTCCTAACGCTTAATCAGAATGGCCTAGGGAAAAAATACACATACCGTTGTAATCGGGCGAGTTTCTAATTTCAGACGCAACAGGAATTTTTGGGTTAGGTCAATCCGTTCGCGAGATATGGGAGTTTGAAGCCAAGAAATGGTTGAGAAGACAACAAATTTTTCGCACTTCTGCTGCTCCAAACGCTTAACCAGAATGGCCTAGGGAAAAAATACGCATATCGTAGTAATCGGGCGAGCTTCTACTTTCAGACGCAGCAGGAACTTCTGGGTTTGGCCAATCCGTTCGCGAGATATGGGAGTTTGAAGCTAAGAAATGGTTGAGAAGACAACAAATTTTTCGCACTTCTGCTGCTCCTAACGCTTAACCAGAATGGCCTAGGGAAAAAACACACATATCGTTGTAATCGGGCGAGTTTCTACTTTCAGACGCAGCAGGAACTTCTGGGTTTGGTCAATCCGTTCGCGAGATATGGGAGTTTGAAGCTAAGAAATGGTTGAGAAGACAACAACTTTTTCGCACTTCTGCTGCTCCTAACGCTTAACCAGGAGGGCCTAGGGAAAAAATACACATACCGTTGTAATCGGGCGAGTTTCTACTTTCAGATGCAACAGGAATTTTTGGGTTAAGTCAATCCGTTCCCGAGATATGGGAGTTTGAAGCTAAGAAATGTTTGAGAAGACAACAACTTTTTCGCACTTCTGCTGCTCCTAACGCTTAATCAGAATGGCCTAGGGAAAAAATACACATACCGTTGTAATCGGGCGAGTTTCTAATTTCAGACGCAACAGGAATTTTTGGGTTAGGTCAATCAGTTCGCGAGATATGGGAGTTTGAAGCTAAGAAATGTTTGAGAAGACAACAACTTTTTCGCATTTCTGCTGCTCCTAACGCTTAATCAGGATGGCCTAGGGAAAAAATACACATACCGTTGTAATCGGGCGAGTTTCTAATTTCAGACGCAGCAGGAACTTCTGGGTTTGGTCAATCCGTTCGCGAGATATGGGAGTTTGAAGCTAAGAAATGGTTATGAAGACAACAACTTTTTCGCACTTCTGCTGCTCCTAACGCTTAATCAGAATGGCCTTGGGAAAAAATACACATACCGTTGTAATCGGGCGAGTTTCTAATTTCAGCCGCAACAGGAATTTTTGGGTTAGGTCAATCCGTTCGCGAGATATGGGAGTTTGAAGCCAAGAAATGGTTGAGAAGACAACAAATTTTTCGCACTTCTGCTGCTCCAAACGCTTAACCAGAGTGGCCTAGGGAAAAAATACGCTTATCGTAGTAATCGGGCGAGTTTCTACTTTCAGACGCAGCAGGAACTTCTGGGTTTGGCCAATCCGTTCGCGAGATATGGGAGTTTGAAGCTAAGAAATGGTTGAGAAGACAACAAATTTTTCGCACTTCTGCTGCTCCTAACGCTTAACCAGAATGGCCTAGGGAAAAAACACACATACCGTTGTAATCGGGCGAGTTTCTACTTTCAGACGCAGCAGGAACTTCTGGGTTTGGTCAATCCGTTCGCGAGATATGGGAGTTTGAAGCTAAGAAATGGTTGAGAAGACAACAACTTTTTCGCACTTCTGCTGCTCCTAACGCTTAACAAGGAGGGCCTAGGGAAAAAATACACATACCGTTGTAATCGGGCGAGTTTCTACTTTCAGATGCAACAGGAATTTTTGGGTTAGGTCAATCCGTTCCCGAGATATGGGAGTTTGAAGCTAAGAAATGTTTGAGAAGACAACAAATTTTTCGCACTTCTGCTGCTCCAATCGCTTAACCAGAATGGCCTAAGGGAAAAATACACGTACCGTTGTAATCGGGCGAGTTTCTACTTTCAGATGCAATAGGAATTTTTGGGTTAGGTCAATCCGTTCGCGAGATATGGGAGTTTGAAGCCAAGAAATGGTTGAGAAAGCAAAACATTTTTCGCAATTCTGCTGCTCCTAACGCTTAACCAGAATGGCCTAGGGAAAAAATACACATACCGTTGTAATCGGGCGAGTTTCTACTTTCAGATGCAATAGGAATTTTTGTGTTAGGTCAATCCGTTCGCGAGATATGGGAGTTTGAAGCTAAGAAATGATTGAGAAGACAACAAATTTTTCGCACTTCTGCAGCTCCTAACGCTTAATCAGAATGGCCTAGGGAAAAAATACACATACCGTTGTAATCGGGCGAGTTTCTACTTTCAGATGCAACAGGAATTTTTGTGTCAGGTCAATCCGTTCGCGAGATATGGGAGTTTGAAGCTAAGAAATGATTGAGAAGACAACAAATTTTTCGCACTTCTGCTGCTCCTAACGCTTAATCAGAATGGCCTAGGGAAAAACTACAAATACCGTTGTAATCGGGCGAGTTTCTAATTTCAGACGCAGCAGGAACTTCTGGGTTTGGTCAATCCGTTCGCGAGATATGGGAGTTTGAAGCTAAGAAATGGTTGAGAAGACAACAAATTTTTCGCACTTCTGCTGCTCCAAACGCTTAACCAGAATGGCCTAGGGAAAAAATACGCATATCGTTGTAATCGGGCGAGTTTCTACTTTCAGACGCAGCAGGAACTTCTGGGTTTGGCCAATCCGTTCGCGAGATATGGGAGTTTGAAGCTAAGAAATGGTTGAGAAGACAACAAATTTTTCGCACTTCTGCTGCTCCTAACGCTTAACCAGAATGGCCTAGGGAAAAAATACACATATCGTTGTAATCGGGCGAGTTTCTACTTTCAGACGCAGCAGGAACTTCTGGGTTTGGTCAATACGTTCGCGAGATATGGGAGTTTGAAACTAAGAAATGATTGAGAAGACAGCAAATTTTTCGCACTTCTGCTGCTCCAAACGCTTAACCAGAATGGCCTAGGGAAAAAATACGCATATCGTTGTAATCGGGCGAGTTTCTACTTTCAGACGCAGCAGGAACTTCTGGGTTTGGTCAATCCGTTCGCGAGATATGGGAGTTTGAAACTAAGAAATGATTGAGAAGACAACAAATTTTTCGCAATCCTGCTGCTCCTAACGCTTAACCAGAATGGCCTAGGGAAAAATAAACATACCGTTGAAATCGGGCGAGTTTCTACTTTCAGATGCAACAGGAATTTTTGTGTTATGTCAATCCGTTCGCGAGATATGGGAGTTTGAACCTAAGAAATGATTGAGAAGACAACAAATTTTTCGCACTTCTGCTGCTCCTAACGCTTAACCAGAATGGCCTAGGGAAAAAATACACATATCGTTGTAATCGGGCGAGTTTCTAATTTCAGACGCAGCAGGAACTTCTGAGTTTGGTCAATCCGTTCGCGAGATTTGGGAGTTTGAAGCTAAGAAATGGTTATGAAGACAACAACTTTTTCGCACTTCTGCTGCTCCTAACGCTTAACCAGAATGGCCTAGGGAAAAAATACACATACCGTTGTAATCGGGCGAGTTTCTACTTTCAGATGCAACAGGAATTTTTGTGTTAGGTCAATCCGTTCGCGAGATATGGGAGTTTGAAGCTAAGAAATGATTGAGAAGACAACAAATTTTTCGCACTTCTGCAGCTCCTAACGCTTAACCAGAATGGCCTAGGGAAAAAATACACATATCGTTGTAATCGGGCGAGTTTCTACTTTCAGACGCAGCAGGAACTTCTGGGTTTGGTCAATCCGTTCGCGAGATATGGGAGTTTGATACTAAGAAATGATTGAGAAGACAACAAATTTTTCGCACTCCTGCTGCTCCTAACGCTTAACCAGAATGGCCTAGGGAAAAAATACACATACCGTTGTAATCGGGCGAGTTTCTACTTTCAGATGCAATAGGAATTTTTGGGTTAGGTCAATCCGTTCGCGAGATATGGGAGTTTGAAGCCGAGAAATGGTTGAGAAGGCAAAACATTTTTCGCAATTCTGCTGCTCCTAACGCTTAACCAGAATGGCCTAGGGAAAAAATACACATACCGTTGTAATCGGGCGAGTTTCTACTTTCAGATGCAATAGGAATTTTTGTGTTAGGTCAATCCGTTCGCGAGATATGGGAGTTTGAAGCTAAGAAATGATTGAGAAGACAACAAATTTTTCGCACTTCTGCAGCTCCTAACGCTTAATCAGAATGGCCTAGGGAAAAAATACACATACCGTTGTAATCGGGCGAGTTTCTACTTTCAGATGCAACAGGAATTTTTGTGTCAGGTCAATCCGTTCGCGAGATATGGGAGTTTGAAACTAAGAAATGATTGAGAAGACAACAAATTTTTCGCACTTCTGCTGCTCCTAACGCTTAATCAGAATGGCCTAGGGAAAAACTACAAATACCGTTGTAATCGGGCGAGTTTCTAATTTCAGACGCAGCAGGAACTTCTGGGTTTGGTCTATCCGTTCGCGAGATATGGGAGTTTGAAGCTAAGAAATGGTTGAGAAGACAACAAATTTTTCGCACTTCTGCTGCTCCAAACGCTTAACCAGAATGGCCTAGGGAAAAAATACGCATATCGTTGTAATCGGGCGAGTTTCTACTTTCAGACGCAGCAGGAACTTCTGGGTTTGGCCAATCCGTTCGCGAGATATGGGAGTTTGAAGCTAAGAAATGGTTGAGAAGACAACAAATTTTTCGCACTTCTGCTGCTCCTAACGCTTAACCAGAATGGCCTAGGGAAAAAATACACATATCGTTGTAATCGGGCGAGTTTCTACTTTCAGACGCAGCAGGAACTTCTGGGTTTGGTCAATACGTTCGCGAGATATGGGAGTTTGAAACTAAGAAATGATTGAGAAGACAGCAAATTTTTCGCACTTCTGCTGCTCCTAACGCTTAACCAGAATGGCCTAGGGAAAAAATACGCATATCGTTGTAATCGGGCGAGTTTCTACTTTCAGACGCAGCAGGAACTTCTGGGTTTGGTCAATCCGTTCGCGAGATATGGGAGTTTGAAACTAAGAAATGATTGAGAAGACAACAAATTTTTCGCACTCCTGCTGCTCCTAACGCTTAACCAGAATGGCCTAGGGAAAAAATACACATACCGTTGAAATCGGGCGAGTTTCTACTTTCAGATGCAACAGGAATTTTTGTGTTATGTCAATCCGTTCGCGAGATATGGGAGTTTGAACCTAAGAAATGATTGAGAAGACAACAAATTTTTCGCACTTCTGCTGCTCCTAACGCTTAACCAGAATGGCCTAGGGAAAAAATACACATATCGTTGTAATCGGGCGAGTTTCTAATTTCAGACGCAGCAGGCACTTCTGAGTTTGGTCAATCCGTTCGCGAGATATGGGAGTTTGAAGCTAAGAAATGGTTATGAAGACAACAACTTTTTCGCACTTCTGCTGCTCCTAACGCTTAACCAGAATGGCCTAGGGAAAAAATACACATACCGTTGTAATCGGGCGAGTTTCTACTTTCAGATGCAACAGGAATTTTTGTGTTAGGTCAATCCGTTCGCGAGATATGGGAGTTTGAAGCTAAGAAATGATTGAGAAGACAAGAAATTTTTCGCACTTCTGCAGCTCCTAACGCTTAACCAGAATGGCCTAGGGAAAAAATACACATATCGTTGTAATCGGGCGAGTTTCTACTTTCAGACGCAGCAGGAACTTCTGGGTTTGGTCAATCCGTTCGCGAGATATGGGAGTTTGAAGCTAAGAAATGGTTATGAAGACAACAACTTTTTCGCACTTCTGCTGCTCCTAACGCTTAATCAGAATGGCCTATGGAAAAACTACAAATACCGTTGTAATCGGGCGAGTTTCTACTTTCAGACGCAGCAGGAACTTCTGGGTTTGGTCAATACGTTCGCGAGATATGGGAGTTTGAAGCTAAGAAATGGTTGAGAAGACAACAACTTTTTCGCACTTCTGCTGCTCCTAACGCTTAACCAGAAGGGCCTAGGGAAAAAATACACATACCGTTGTAATCGGGCGAGTTTCTACTTTCAGATGCAACAGGAATTTTTGTGTCAGGTCAATCCGTTCGCGAGATATGGGAGTTTGAAGCTAAGAAATGATTGAGAAGACAACAAATTTTTCGCACTTCTGCTGCTCCTAACGCTTAATCAGAATGGCCTAGGGAAAAACTACAAATACCGTTGTAATCGGGCGAGTTTCTAATTTCAGACGCAGCAGGAACTTCTGGGTTTGGTCAATCCGTTCGCGAGATATGGGAGTTTGAAGCTAAGAAATGGTTGAGAAGACAACAAATTTTTCGCACTTCTGCTGCTCCAAACGCTTAACCAGAATGGCCTAGGGAAAAAATACGCATATCGTTGTAATCGGGCGAGTTTCTACTTTCAGACGCAGCAGGAACTTCTGGGTTTGGCCAATCCGTTCGCGAGATATGGGAGTTTGAAGCTAAGAAATGGTTGAGAAGACAACAAATTTTTCGCACTTCTGCTGCTCCTAACGCTTAACCAGAATGGCCTAGGGAAAAAATACACATATCGTTGTAATCGGGCGAGTTTCTACTTTCAGACGCAGCAGGAACTTCTGGGTTTGGTCAATACGTTCGCGAGATATGGGAGTTTGAAACTAAGAAATGATTGAGAAGACAGCAAATTTTTCGCACTTCTGCTGCTCCAAACGCTTAACCAGAATGGCCTAGGGAAAAAATACGCATATCGTTGTAATCGGGCGAGTTTCTACTTTCAGACGCAGCAGGAACTTCTGGGTTTGGTCAATCCGTTCGCGAGATATGGGAGTTTGAAACTAAGAAATGATTGAGAAGACAACAAATTTTTCGCAATCCTGCTGCTCCTAACGCTTAACCAGAATGGCCTAGGGAAAAAATACACACACCGTTGAAATCGGGCGAGTTTCTACTTTCAGATGCAACAGGAATTTTTGTGTTATGTCAATCCGTTCGCGAGATATGGGAGTTTGAACCTAAGAAATGATTGAGAAGACAACAAATTTTTCGCACTTCTGCTGCTCCTAACGCTTAACCAGAATGGCCTAGGGAAAAAATACACATATCGTTGTAATCGGGCGAGTTTCTAATTTCAGACGCAGCAGGAACTTCTGAGTTTGGTCAATCCGTTCGCGAGATTTGGGAGTTTGAAGCTAAGAAATGGTTATGAAGACAACAACTTTTTCGCACTTCTGCTGCTCCTAACGCTTAACCAGAATGGCCTAGGGAAAAAATACACATACCGTTGTAATCGGGCGAGTTTCTACTTTCAGATGCAACAGGAATTTTTGTGTTAGGTCAATCCGTTCGCGAGATATGGGAGTTTGAAGCTAAGAAATGATTGAGAAGACAACAAATTTTTCGCACTTCTGCAGCTCCTAACGCTTAACCAGAATGGCCTAGGGAAAAAATACACATATCGTTGTAATCGGGCGAGTTTCTACTTTCAGACGCAGCAGGAACTTCTGGGTTTGGTCAATCCGTTCGCGAGATATGGGAGTTTGATACTAAGAAATGATTGAGAAGACAACAAATTTTTCGCACTCCTGCTGCTCCTAACGCTTAACCAGAATGGCCTAGGGAAAAAATACACATACCGTTGTAATCGGGCGAGTTTCTACTTTCAGATGCAATAGGAATTTTTGGGTTAGGTCAATCCGTTCGCGAGATATGGGAGTTTGAAGCCGAGAAATGGTTGAGAAGGCAAAACATTTTTCGCAATTCTGCTGCTCCTAACGCTTAACCAGAATGGCCTAGGGAAAAAATACACATACCGTTGTAATCGGGCGAGTTTCTACTTTCAGATGCAATAGGAATTTTTGGGTTAGGTCAATCCGTTCGCGAGATATGGGAGTTTGAAGCCGAGAAATGGTTGAGAAGGCAAAACATTTTTCGCAATTCTGCTGCTCCTAACGCTTAACCAGAATGGCCTAGGGAAAAAATACACATACCGTTGTAATCGGGCGAGTTTCTACTTTCAGATGCAATAGGAATTTTTGTGTTAGGTCAATCCGTTCGCGAGATATGGGAGTTTGAAGCTAAGAAATGATTGAGAAGACAACAAATTTTTCGCACTTCTGCAGCTCCTAACGCTTAATCAGAATGGCCTAGGGAAAAAATACACATACCGTTGTAATCGGGCGAGTTTCTACTTTCAGATGCAACAGGAATTTTTGTGTCAGGTCAATCCGTTCGCGAGATATGGGAGTTTGAAACTAAGAAATGATTGAGAAGACAACAAATTTTTCGCACTTCTGCTGCTCCTAACGCTTAATCAGAATGGCCTAGGGAAAAACTACAAATACCGTTGTAATCGGGCGAGTTTCTAATTTCAGACGCAGCAGGAACTTCTGGGTTTGGTCAATCCGTTCGCGAGATATGGGAGTTTGAAACTAAGAAATGATTGAGAAGACAACAAATTTTTCGCAATCCTGCTGCTCCTAACGCTTAACCAGAATGGCCTAGGGAAAAAATACGCATATCGTTGTAATCGGGCGAGTTTCTACTTTCAGACGCAGCAGGAACTTCTGGGTTTGGCCAATCCGTTCGCGAGATATGGGAGTTTGAAGCTAAGAAATGGTTGAGAAGACAACAAATTTTTCGCACTTCTGCTGCTCCTAACGCTTAACCAGAATGGCCTAGGGAAAAAATACACATATCGTTGTAATCGGGCGAGTTTCTACTTTCAGACGCAGCAGGAACTTCTGGGTTTGGTCAATACGTTCGCGAGATATGGGAGTTTGAAACTAAGAAATGATTGAGAAGACAGCAAATTTTTCGCACTTCTGCTGCTCCAAACGCTTAACCAGAATGGCCTAGGGAAAAAATACGCATATCGTTGTAATCGGGCGAGTTTCTACTTTCAGACGCAGCAGGAACTTCTGGGTTTGGTTAATCCGTTCGCGAGATATGGGAGTTTGAAACTAAGAAATGATTGAGAAGACAACAAATTTTTCGCAATCCTGCTGCTCCTAACGCTTAACCAGAATGGCCTAGGGAAAAAATACACATACCGTTGAAATCGGGCGAGTTTCTACTTTCAGATGCAACAGGAATTTTTGTGTTATGTCAATCCGTTCGCGAGATATGGGAGTTTGAACCTAAGAAATGATTGAGAAGACAACAAATTTTTCGCACTTCTGCTGCTCCTAACGCTTAACCAGAATGGCCTAGGGAAAAAATACACATATCGTTGTAATCGGGCGAGTTTCTAATTTCAGACGCAGCAGGAACTTCTGAGTTTGGTCAATCCGTTCGCGAGATTTGGGAGTTTGAAGCTAAGAAATGGTTATGAAGACAACAACTTTTTCGCACTTCTGCTGCTCCTAACGCTTAACCAGAATGGCCTAGGGAAAAAATACACATACCGTTGTAATCGGGCGAGTTTCTACTTTCAGATGCAACAGGAATTTTTGTGTTAGGTCAATCCGTTCGCGAGATATGGGAGTTTGAAGCTAAGAAATGATTGAGAAGACAACAAATTTTTCGCACTTCTGCAGCTCCTAACGCTTAACCAGAATGGCCTAGGGAAAAAATACACATATCGTTGTAATCGGGCGAGTTTCTACTTTCAGACGCAGCAGGAACTTCTGGGTTTGGTCAATCCGTTCGCGAGATATGGGAGTTTGATACTAAGAAATGATTGAGAAGACAACAAATTTTTCGCACTCCTGCTGCTCCTAACGCTTAACCAGAATGGCCTAGGGAAAAAATACACATACCGTTGTAATCGGGCGAGTTTCTACTTTCAGATGCAATAGGAATTTTTGGGTTAGGTCAATCCGTTCGCGAGATATGGGAGTTTGAAGCCGAGAAATGGTTGAGAAGGCAAAACATTTTTCGCAATTCTGCTGCTCCTAACGCTTAACCAGAATGGCCTAGGGAAAAAATACACATATCGTTGTAATCGGGCGAGTTTCTAATTTCAGACGCAGCAGGAACTTCTGAGTTTGGTCAATCCGTTCGCGAGATTTGGGAGTTTGAAGCTAAGAAATGGTTATGAAGACAACAACTTTTTCGCACTTCTGCTGCTCCTAACGCTTAACCAGAATGGCCTAGGGAAAAAATACACATACCGTTGTAATCGGGCGAGTTTCTACTTTCAGATGCAACAGGAATTTTTGTGTTAGGTCAATCCGTTCGCGAGATATGGGAGTTTGAAGCTAAGAAATGATTGAGAAGACAACAAATTTTTCGCACTTCTGCAGCTCCTAACGCTTAACCAGAATGGCCTAGGGAAAAAATACACATATCGTTGTAATCGGGCGAGTTTCTACTTTCAGACGCAGCAGGAACTTCTGGGTTTGGTCAATCCGTTCGCGAGATATGGGAGTTTCATACTAAGAAATGATTGAGAAGACAACAAATTTTTCGCACTCCTGCTGCTCCTAACGCTTAACCAGAATGGCCTAGGGAAAAAATACACATACCGTTGTAATCGGGCGAGTTTCTACTTTCAGATGCAATAGGAATTTTTGGGTTAGGTCAATCCGTTCGCGAGATATGGGAGTTTGAAGCCGAGAAATGGTTGAGAAGGCAAAACATTTTTCGCAATTCTGCTGCTCCTAACGCTTAACCAGAATGGCCTAGGGAAAAAATACACATACCGTTGTAATCGGGCGAGTTTCTACTTTCAGATGCAATAGGAATTTTTGTGTTAGGTCAATCCGTTCGCGAGATATGGGAGTTTGAAGCTAAGAAATGATTGAGAAGACAACAAATTTTTCGCACTTCTGCAGCTCCTAACGCTTAATCAGAATGGCCTAGGGAAAAAATACACATACCGTTGTAATCGGGCGAGTTTCTACTTTCAGATGCAACAGGAATTTTTGTGTCAGGTCAATCCGTTCGCGAGATATGGGAGTTTGAAACTAAGAAATGATTGAGAAGACAACAAATTTTTCGCACTTCTGCTGCTCCTAACGCTTAATCAGAATGGCCTAGGGAAAAACTACAAATACCGTTGTAATCGGGCGAGTTTCTAATTTCAGACGCAGCAGGAACTTCTGGGTTTGGTCTATCCGTTCGCGAGATATGGGAGTTTGAAGCTAAGAAATGGTTGAGAAGACAACAAATTTTTCGCACTTCTGCTGCTCCAAACGCTTAACCAGAATGGCCTAGGGAAAAAATACGCATATCGTTGTAATCGGGCGAGTTTCTACTTTCAGACGCAGCAGGAACTTCTGGGTTTGGCCAATCCGTTCGCGAGATATGGGAGTTTGAAGCTAAGAAATGGTTGAGAAGACAACAAATTTTTCGCACTTCTGCTGCTCCTAACGCTTAACCAGAATGGCCTAGGGAAAAAATACACATATCGTTGTAATCGGGCGAGTTTCTACTTTCAGACGCAGCAGGAACTTCTGGGTTTGGTCAATACGTTCGCGAGATATGGGAGTTTGAAACTAAGAAATGATTGAGAAGACAGCAAATTTTTCGCACTTCTGCTGCTCCAAACGCTTAACCAGAATGGCCTAGGGAAAAAATACGCATATCGTTGTAATCGGGCGAGTTTCTACTTTCAGACGCAGCAGGAACTTCTGGGTTTGGTCAATCCGTTCGCGAGATATGGGAGTTTGAAACTAAGAAATGATTGAGAAGACAACAAATTTTTCGCAATCCTGCTGCTCCTAACGCTTAACCAGAATGGCCTAGGGAAAAAATACACATACCGTTGAAATCGGGCGAGTTTCTACTTTCAGATGCAACAGGAATTTTTGTGTTATGTCAATCCGTTCGCGAGATATGGGAGTTTGAACCTAAGAAATGATTGAGAAGACAACAAATTTTTCGCACTTCTGCTGCTCCTAACGCTTAACCAGAATGGCCTAGGGAAAAAATACACATATCGTTGTAATCGGGCGAGTTTCTACTTTCAGACGCAGCAGGAACTTCTGGGTTTGGTCAATACGTTCGCGAGATATGGGAGTTTGAAACTAAGAAATGATTGAGAAGACAGCAAATTTTTCGCACTTCTGCTGCTCCAAACGCTTAACCAGAATGGCCTAGGGAAAAAATACGCATATCGTTGTAATCGGGCGAGTTTCTACTTTCAGACGCAGCAGGAACTTCTGGGTTTGGTCAATCCGTTCGCGAGATATGGGAGTTTGAAACTAAGAAATGATTGAGAAGACAACAAATTTTTCGCAATCCTGCTGCTCCTAACGCTTAACCAGAATGGCCTAGGGAAAAAATACACATACCGTTGAAATCGGGCGAGTTTCTACTTTCAGATGCAACAGGAATTTTTGTGTTATGTCAATCCGTTCGCGAGATATGGGAGTTTGAACCTAAGAAATGATTGAGAAGACAACAAATTTTTCGCACTTCTGCTGCTCCTAACGCTTAACCAGAATGGCCTAGGGAAAAAATACACATATCGTTGTAATCGGGCGAGTTTCTAATTTCAGACGCAGCAGGAACTTCTGAGTTTGGTCAATCCGTTCGCGAGATTTGGGAGTTTGAAGCTAAGAAATGGTTATGAAGACAACAACTTTTTCGCACTTCTGCTGCTCCTAACGCTTAACCAGAATGGCCTAGGGAAAAAATACACATACCGTTGTAATCGGGCGAGTTTCTACTTTCAGATGCAACAGGAATTTTTGTGTTAGGTCAATCCGTTCGCGAGATATGGGAGTTTGAAGCTAAGAAATGATTGAGAAGACAACAAATTTTTCGCACTTCTGCAGCTCCTAACGCTTAACCAGAATGGCCTAGGGAAAAAATACACATATCGTTGTAATCGGGCGAGTTTCTACTTTCAGACGCAGCAGGAACTTCTGGGTTTGGTCAATCCGTTCGCGAGATATGGGAGTTTGATACTAAGAAATGATTGAGAAGACAACAAATTTTTCGCACTCCTGCTGCTCCTAACGCTTAACCAGAATGGCCTAGGGAAAAAATACACATACCGTTGTAATCGGGCGAGTTTCTACTTTCAGATGCAATAGGAATTTTTGGGTTAGGTCAATCCGTTCGCGAGATATGGGAGTTTGAAGCCGAGAAATGGTTGAGAAGGCAAAACATTTTTCGCAATTCTGCTGCTCCTAACGCTTAACCAGAATGGCCTAGGGAAAAAATACACATACCGTTGTAATCGGGCGAGTTTCTACTTTCAGATGCAATAGGAATTTTTGTGTTAGGTCAATCCGTTCGCGAGATATGGGAGTTTGAAGCTAAGAAATGATTGAGAAGACAACAAATTTTTCGCACTTCTGCAGCTCCTAACGCTTAATCAGAATGGCCTAGGGAAAAAATACACATACCGTTGTAATCGGGCGAGTTTCTACTTTCAGATGCAACAGGAATTTTTGTGTCAGGTCAATCCGTTCGCGAGATATGGGAGTTTGAAACTAAGAAATGATTGAGAAGACAACAAATTTTTCGCACTTCTGCTGCTCCTAACGCTTAATCAGAATGGCCTAGGGAAAAACTACAAATACCGTTGTAATCGGGCGAGTTTCTAATTTCAGACGCAGCAGGAACATCTGGGTTTGGTCTATCCGTTCGCGAGATATGGGAGTTTGAAGCTAAGAAATGGTTGAGAAGACAACAAATTTTTCGCACTTCTGCTGCTCCAAACGCTTAACCAGAATGGCCTAGGGAAAAAATACGCATATCGTTGTAATCGGGCGAGTTTCTACTTTCAGACGCAGCAGGAACTTCTGGGTTTGGCCAATCCGTTCGCGAGATATGGGAGTTTGAAGCTAAGAAATGGTTGAGAAGACAACAAATTTTTCGCACTTCTGCTGCTCCTAACGCTTAACCAGAATGGCCTAGGGAAAAAATACACATATCGTTGTAATCGGGCGAGTTTCTACTTTCAGACGCAGCAGGAACTTCTGGGTTTGGTCAATACGTTCGCGAGATATGGGAGTTTGAAACTAAGAAATGATTGAGAAGACAGCAAATTTTTCGCACTTCTGCTGCTCCAAACGCTTAACCAGAATGGCCTAGGGAAAAAATACGCATATCGTTGTAATCGGGCGAGTTTCTACTTTCAGACGCAGCAGGAACTTCTGGGTTTGGTCAATCCGTTCGCGAGATATGGGAGTTTCAAACTAAGAAATGATTGAGAAGACAACAAATTTTTCGCACTCCTGCTGCTCCTAACGCTTAACCAGAATGGCCTAGGGAAAAAATACACATACCGTTGAAATCGGGCGAGTTTCTACTTTCAGATGCAACAGGAATTTTTGTGTTATGTCAATCCGTTCGCGAGATATGGGAGTTTGAACCTAAGAAATGATTGAGAAGACAACAAATTTTTCGCACTTCTGCTGCTCCTAACGCTTAACCAGAATGGCCTAGGGAAAAAATACACATATCGTTGTAATCGGGCGAGTTTCTAATTTCAGACGCAGCAGGAACTTCTGAGTTTGGTCAATCCGTTCGCGAGATATGGGAGTTTGAAGCTAAGAAATGGTTATGAAGACAACAACTTTTTCGCACTTCTGCTGCTCCTAACGCTTAACCAGAATGGCCTAGGGAAAAAATACACATACCGTTGTAATCGGGCGAGTTTCTACTTTCAGATGCAACAGGAATTTTTGTGTTAGGTCAATCCGTTCGCGAGATATGGGAGTTTGAAGCTAAGAAATGATTGAGAAGACAAGAAATTTTTCGCACTTCTGCAGCTCCTAACGCTTAACCAGAATGGCCTAGGGAAAAAATACACATATCGTTGTAATCGGGCGAGTTTCTACTTTCAGACGCAGCAGGAACTTCTGGGTTTGGTCAATCCGTTCGCGAGATATGGGAGTTTGAAGCTAAGAAATGGTTATGAAGACAACAACTTTTTCGCACTTCTGCTGCTCCTAACGCTTAATCAGAATGGCCTATGGAAAAACTACAAATACCGTTGTAATCGGGCGAGTTTCTACTTTCAGACGCAGCAGGAACTTCTGGGTTTGGTCAATCCGTTCGCGAGATATGGGAGTTTGAAGCTAAGAAATGGTTATGAAGACAACAACTTTTTCGCACTTCTGCTGCTCCTAACGCTCAATCAGAATGGCCTAGGGAAAAAATACACATACCGTTGTAATCGGGCGAGTTTCTACTTTCAGACGCAACAGGAATTTTTGGGTTAGGTCAATCCGTTCGCGAGATATGGGAGTTTGAAGCCAAGAAATGGTTGAGAAGACAACAAATTTTTCGCAATTCTGCTGCTCCAAACGCTTAACCAGAATGGCCTAGGGAAAAAATACGCATATCGTTGTAATCGGGCGAGTTTCTACTTTCAGACGCAGCAGGAACTTCTGGGTTTGGCCAATCCGTTCGCGAGATATGGGAGTTTGAAGCTAAGAAATGGTTGAGAAGACAACAAATTTTTCGCACTTCTGCTGCTCCTAACGCTTAACCAGAATGGCCTAGGGAAAAAATACACATATCGTTGTAATCGGGCGAGTTTCTACTTTCAGACGCAGCAGGAACTTCTGGGTTTGGTCAATACGTTCGCGAGATATGGGAGTTTGAAGCTAAGAAATGGTTGAGAAGACAACAACTTTTTCGCACTTCTGCTGCTCCTAACGCTTAACCAGAAGGGCCTAGGGAAAAAATACACATACCGTTGTAATCGGGCGAGTTTCTACTTTCAGATGCAACAGGAATTTTTGGGTTAGGTCAATCCGTTCCCGAGATATGGGAGTTTGAAGCTAAGAAATGTTTGAGAAGACAACAAATTTTTCGCACTTCTGCTGCTCCAATCGCTTAACCAGAATGGCCTAAGGGAAAAATACACGTACCGTTGTAATCGGGCGAGTTTCTACTTTCCGATGCAATAGGAATTTTTGGGTTAGGTCAATCCGTTCGCGAGATATGGGAGTTTGAAGCCAAGAAATGGTTGAGAAGGCAAAACATTTTTCGCAATTCTGCTGCTCCTAACGCTTAACCAGAATGGCCTAGGGAAAAAATACACATACCGTTGTAATCGGGCGAGTGTCTACTTTCAGATGCAACAGGAATTTTTGGGTTAGGTCAATCCGTTCGCGAGATATGGGAGTTTGAATCTAAGAAATGATTGAGAAGACAACAAATTTTTCGCAATTCTGCTGCTCCTAACGCTTAACCAGAATGGCCTAGGGAAAAAATACACATACCGTTGAAATCGGGCGAGTTTCTACTTTCAGATGCAACAGGAATTTTTGTGTTAGTTCAATCCGTTCGCGAGATATGGGAGTTTGAAGCTAAGAAATGATTGAGAAGACAACAAATTTTTCGCACTTCTGCTGCTCCTAACGCTTAACCAGAATGGCCTAGGGAAAAAATACACATATCGTTGTAATCGGGCGAGTTTCTAATTTCAGACGCAGCAGGAACTTCTGGGTTTGGTCAATCCGTTCGCGAGATATGGGAGTTTGATACTAAGAAATGATTGAGAAGACAACAAATTTTTCGCACTCCTGCTGCTCCTAACGCTTAACCAGAATGGCCTAGGGAAAAAATACACATACCGTTGTAATCGGGCGAGTTTCTACTTTCAGATGCAATAGGAATTTTTGGGTTAGGTCAATCCGTTCGCGAGATATGGGAGTTTGAAGCCGAGAAATGGTTGAGAAGGCAAAACATTTTTCGCAATTCTGCTGCTCCTAACGCTTAACCAGAATGGCCTAGGGAAAAAATACACATACCGTTGTAATCGGGCGAGTTTCTACTTTCAGATGCAATAGGAATTTTTGTGTTAGGTCAATCCGTTCGCGAGATATGGGAGTTTGAAGCTAAGAAATGATTGAGAAGACAACAAATTTTTCGCACTTCTGCAGCTCCTAACGCTTAATCAGAATGGCCTAGGGAAAAAATACACATACCGTTGTAATCGGGCGAGTTTCTACTTTCAGATGCAACAGGAATTTTTGTGTCAGGTCAATCCGTTCGCGAGATATGGGAGTTTGAAACTAAGAAATGATTGAGAAGACAACAAATTTTTCGCACTTCTGCTGCTCCTAACGCTTAATCAGAATGGCCTAGGGAAAAACTACAAATACCGTTGTAATCGGGCGAGTTTCTAATTTCAGACGCAGCAGGAACTTCTGGGTTTGGTCAATCCGTTCGCGAGATATGGGAGTTTGAAGCTAAGAAATGGTTGAGAAGACAACAAATTTTTCGCACTTCTGCTGCTCCAAACGCTTAACCAGAATGGCCTAGGGAAAAAATACGCATATCGTTGTAATCGGGCGAGTTTCTACTTTCAGACGCAGCAGGAACTTCTGGGTTTGGCCAATCCGTTCGCGAGATATGGGAGTTTGAAGCTAAGAAATGGTTGAGAAGACAACAAATTTTTCGCACTTCTGCTGCTCCTAACGCTTAACCAGAATGGCCTAGGGAAAAAATACACATATCGTTGTAATCGGGCGAGTTTCTACTTTCAGACGCAGCAGGAACTTCTGGGTTTGGTCAATACGTTCGCGAGATATGGGAGTTTGAAACTAAGAAATGATTGAGAAGACAGCAAATTTTTCGCACTTCTGCTGCTCCAAACGCTTAACCAGAATGGCCTAGGGAAAAAATACGCATATCGTTGTAATCGGGCGAGTTTCTACTTTCAGACGCAGCAGGAACTTCTGGGTTTGGTCAATCCGTTCGCGAGATATGGGAGTTTGAAACTAAGAAATGATTGAGAAGACAACAAATTTTTCGCACTCCTGCTGCTCCTAACGCTTAACCAGAATGGCCTAGGGAAAAAATACACATACCGTTGAAATCGGGCGAGTTTCTACTTTCAGATGCAACAGGAATTTTTGTGTTATGTCAATCCGTTCGCGAGATATGGGAGTTTGAACCTAAGAAATGATTGAGAAGACAACAAATTTTTCGCACTTCTGCTGCTCCTAACGCTTAACCAGAATGGCCTAGGGAAAAAATACACATATCGTTGTAATCGGGCGAGTTTCTAATTTCAGACGCAGCAGGAACTTCTGAGTTTGGTCAATCCGTTCGCGAGATATGGGAGTTTGAAGCTAAGAAATGGTTATGAAGACAACAACTTTTTCGCACTTCTGCTGCTCCTAACGCTTAACCAGAATGGCCTAGGGAAAAAATACACATACCGTTGTAATCGGGCGAGTTTCTACTTTCAGATGCAACAGGAATTTTTGTGTTAGGTCAATCCGTTCGCGAGATATGGGAGTTTGAAGCTAAGAAATGATTGAGAAGACAAGAAATTTTTCGCACTTCTGCAGCTCCTAACGCTCAATCAGAATGGCCTAGGGAAAAAATACACATACCGTTGTAATCGGGCGAGTTTCTACTTTCAGACGCAACAGGAATTTTTGGGTTAGGTCAATCCGTTCGCGAGATATGGGAGTTTGAAGCCAAGAAATGGTTGAGAAGACAACAAATTTTTCGCACTTCTGCTGCTCCAAACGCTTAACCAGAATGGCCTAGGGAAAAAATACGCATA
The DNA here is from genome assembly GCF_051014685.1 of Ptiloglossa arizonensis. Classification (NCBI taxonomy): domain Eukaryota; kingdom Metazoa; phylum Arthropoda; class Insecta; order Hymenoptera; family Colletidae; genus Ptiloglossa; species Ptiloglossa arizonensis. The sequence goes on from NW_027479863.1 coordinate 46,225, forward strand.
TCGTTGTAATCGGGCGAGTTTCTACTTTCAGACGCAGCAGGAACTTCTGGGTTTGGCCAATCCGTTCGCGAGATATGGGAGTTTGAAGCTAAGAAATGGTTGAGAAGACAACAAATTTTTCGCACTTCTGCTGCTCCTAACGCTTAACCAGAATGGCCTAGGGAAAAAATACACATATCGTTGTAATCGGGCGAGTTTCTACTTTCAGACGCAGCAGGAACTTCTGGGTTTGGTCAATACGTTCGCGAGATATGGGAGTTTGAAGCTAAGAAATGGTTGAGAAGACAACAACTTTTTCGCACTTCTGCTGCTCCTAACTCTTAACCAGAAGGGCCTAGGGAAAAAATACACATACCGTTGTAATCGGGCGAGTTTCTACTTTCAGATGCAACAGGAATTTTTGGGTTAGGTCAATCCGTTCCCGAGATATGGGAGTTTGAAGCTAAGAAATGTTTGAGAAGACAACAAATTTTTCGCACTTCTGCTGCTCCAATCGCTTAACCAGAATGGCCTAAGGGAAAAATACACGTACCGTTGTAATCGGGCGAGTTTCTACTTTCCGATGCAATAGGAATTTTTGGGTTAGGTCAATCCGTTCGCGAGATATGGGAGTTTGAAGCCAAGAAATGGTTGAGAAAGCAAAACATTTTTCGCAATTCTGCTGCTCCTAACGCTTAACCAGAATGGCCTAGGGAAAAAATACACATACCGTTGTAATCGGGCGAGTGTCTACTTTCAGATGCAACAGGAATTTTTGGGTTATGTCAATCCGTTCGCGAGATATGGGAGTTTGAATCTAAGAAATGATTGAGAAGACAACAAATTTTTCGCAATTCTGCTGCTCCTAACGCTTAACCAGAATGGCCTAGGGAAAAAATACACATACCGTTGAAATCGGGCGAGTTTCTACTTTCAGATGCAACAGGAATTTTTGTGTTAGGTCAATCCGTTCGCGAGATATGGGAGTTTGAAGCTAAGAAATGATTGAGAAGACAACAAATTTTTCGCACTTCTGCTGCTCCTAACGCTTAACCAGAATGGCCTAGGGAAAAAATACACATATCGTTGTAATCGGGCGAGTTTCTAATTTCAGACGCAGCAGGAACTTCTGGGTTTGGTCAATCCGTTCGCGAGATATGGGAGTTTGAAGCTAAGAAATGGTTATGAAGACAACAACTTTTTCGCACTTCTGCTGCTCCTAACGCTTAATCAGAATGGCCTAGGGAAAAAATACACATACCGTTGTAATCGGGCGAGTTTCTAATTTCAGACGCAACAGGAATTTTTGGGTTAGGTCAATCCGTTCGCGAGATATGGGAGTTTGAAGCCAAGAAATGGTTGAGAAGACAACAAATTTTTCGCACTTCTGCTGCTCCAAACGCTTAACCAGAATGGCCTAGGGAAAAAATACGCATATCGTAGTAATCGGGCGAGTTTCTACTTTCAGACGCAGCAGGAACTTCTGGGTTTGGCCAATCCGTTCACGAGATATGGGAGTTTGAAGCTAAGAAATGGTTGAGAAGACAACAAATTTTTCGCACTTCTGCTGCTCCTAACGCTTAACCAGAATGGCCTAGGGAAAAAACACACATACCGTTGTAATCGGGCGAGTTTCTACTTTCAGACGCAGCAGGAACTTCTGGGTTTGGTCAATCCGTTCGCGAGATATGGGAGTTTGAAGCTAAGAAATGGTTGAGAAGACAACAACTTTTTCGCACTTCTGCTGCTCCTAACGCTTAACCAGAAGGGCCTAGGGAAAAAATACACATACCGTTGTAATCGGGCGAGTTTCTACTTTCAGATGCAACAGGAATTTTTGGGTTAGGTCAATCCGTTCCCGAGATATGGGAGTTTGAAGCTAAGAAATGTTTGAGAAGACAACAAATTTTTCGCACTTCTGCTGCTCCTAACGCTTAACCAGAATGGCCTAGGGAAAAAATACACATACCGTTGAAATCGGGCGAGTTTCTACTTTCAGGTGCAACAGGAATTTTTGTGTTAGGTCAATCCGTTCGCGAGATATGGGAGTTTGAAGCTAAGAAATGATTGAGAAGACAACAAATTTTTCGCACTTCTGCTGCTCCTAACGCTTAACCAGAATGGCCTAGGGAAAAAATACACATATCGTTGTAATCGGGCGAGTTTCTAATTTCAGACGCAGCAGGAACTTCTGGGTTTGGTCAATCCGTTCGCGAGATATGGGAGTTTGAAGCTAAGAAATGGTTATGAAGACAACAACTTTTTCGCACTTCTGCTGCTCCTAACGCTTAATCAGAATGGCCTAGGGAAAAAATACACATACCGTTGTAATCGGGCGAGTTTCTAATTTCAGACGCAACAGGAATTTTTGGGTTAGGTCAATCCGTTCGCGAGATATGGGAGTTTGAAGCCAAGAAATGGTTGAGAAGACAACAAATTTTTCGCACTTCTGCTGCTCCAAACGCTTAACCAGAATGGCCTAGGGAAAAAATACACATATCGTTGTAATCGGGCGAGTTTCTACTTTCAGACGCAGCAGGAACTTCTGGGTTTGGTCAATCCGTTCGCGAGATATGGGAGTTTGAAGCTAAGAAATGGTTGAGAAGACAACAACTTTTTCGCACTTCTGCTGCTCCTAACGCTTAACCAGGAGGGCCTAGGGAAAAAATACACATACCGTTGTAATCGGGCGAGTTTCTACTTTCAGATGCAATAGGAATTTTTGTGTTAGGTCAATCCGTTCGCGAGATATGGGAGTTTGAAGCCAAGAAATGGTTGAGAAGGCAAAACATTTTTCGCAATTCTGCTGCTCCTAACGCTTAACCAGAATGGCCTAGGGAAAAAATACACATACCGTTGTAATCGGGCGAGTTTCTACTTTCAGATGCAACAGGAATTTTTGTGTTAGGTCAATCCGTTCGCGAGATATGGGAGTTTGAAGCTAAGAAATGATTGAGAAGACAACAAATTTTTCGCACTTCTGCTGCTCCTAACGCTTAACCAGGAGGGCCTAGGGAAAAAATACACATACCGTTGTAATCGGGCGAGTTTCTACTTTCAGATGCAACAGGAATTTTTGGGTTAGGTCAATCCGTTCCCGAGATATGGGAGTTTGAAGCTAAGAAATGTTTGAGAAGACAACAAATTTTTCGCACTTCTGCTGCTCCGATCGCTTAACCAGAATGGCCTAAGGGAAAAATACACGTACCGTTGTAATCGGGAGAGTTTCTACTTTCAGATGCAATAGGAATTTTTGTGATAGGTCAATCCGTTCGCGAGATATGGGAGTTTGAAGCCAAGAAATGGTTGAGAAGGCAAAACATTTTTCGCAATTCTGCTGCTCCTATCCCTTAACCAGAATGGCCTAGGGAAAAAATACACATACCCTTGTAATCGGGTGAGTTTCTACTTTCAGATGCAACAGGAATTTTTGTGTTAGGTCAATCCGTTCGCGAGATATGGGAGTTTGAAGCTAAGAAATGATTGAGAAGACAACAAATTTTTCGCACTTCTGCAGCTCCTAACGCTTAACCAGAATGGCCTAGGGAAAAAATACACATACCGTTGTAATCGGGCGAGTTTCTCCTTTCAGATGCAACAGGAATTTTTGTGTTAGGTCAATCCGTTCGCGAGATATGGGAGTTTGAAGCTAAGAAATGATTGAGAAGACAACAAATTTTTCGCACTTCTGCTGCTCCTAACGCTTAATCAGAATGGCCTAGGGAAAAACTACACATACCGTTGTAATCGGGCGAGTTTCTACTTTCAGACGCAGCAGGAACTTCTGGGTCTGGTCAATCCGCTCGCGAGATATGGGAGTTTGAAGCTAAGAAATGGTTATGAAGACAACAACTTTTTCGCACTTCTGCTGCTCCTAACGCTTAATCAGAATGGCCTAGGGAAAAAATACACATACCGTTGTAATCGGGCGAGTTTTTACTTTCAGACGCAACAGGAATTTTTGGGTTAGGTCAATCCGTTCGCGAGATATGGGAGTTTGAAGCGAAGAAATGGTTGAGAAGACAACAAATTTTTCGCACTTCTGCTGCTACAAACGCTTAACCAGAATGGCCTAGGGAAAAAATACGCATATCGTTGTAATCGGGCGAGTTTCTACTTTCAGACGCAGCAGGAACTTCTGGGTATGGCCAATCCGTTCGCGAGATATGGGAGTTTGAAGCTAAGAAATGGTTGAGAAGACAACAAATTTTTCGCACTTCTGCTGCTCCTAACGCTTAACCAGAATGGCCTAGGGAAAAAATACGCATATCGTTGTAATCGGGCGAGTTTCTACTTTCAGACGCAGCAGGAACTTCTGGGTTTGGCCAATCCGTTCGCGAGATATGGGAGTTTGAAGCTAAGAAATGGTTGAGAAGACAACAAATTTTTCGCACTTCTGCTGCTCCTAACGCTTAACCGGAATGGCCTAGGGAAAAAATACACATACCGTTGAAATCGGGCGAGTTTCTACTTTCAGATGCAACAGGAATTTTTGTGTTAGGTCAATCCGTTCGCGAGATATGGGAGTTTGAAGCTAAGAAATGATTGAGAAGACAACAAATTTTTCGCACTTCTGCTGCTCCTAACGCTTAACCAGAATGGCCTAGGGAAAAAATACACATATCGTTGTAATCGGGCGAGTTTCTAATTTCAGACGCAGCAGGAACTTCTGGGTTTGGTCAATCCGTTCGCGAGATATGGGAGTTTGAAGCTAAGAAATGGTTATGAAGACAACAACTTTTTCGCACTTCTGCTGCTCCTAACGCTTAATCAGAATGGCCTAGGGAAAAAATACACATACCGTTGTAATCGGGCGAGTTTCTAATTTCAGACGCAACAGTAATTTTTGGGTTAGGTCAATCCGTTCGCGAGATATGGGAGTTTGAAGCCAAGAAATGGTTGAGAAGACAACAAATTTTTCGCACTTCTGCTGCTCCAAACGCTTAACCAGAATGGCCTAGGGAAAAAATACGCATATCGTAGTAATCGGGAGAGTTTCTACTTTCAGATGCAATAGGAATTTTTGTGTTAGGTCAATCCGTTCGCGAGATATGGGAGTTTGAAGCCAAGAAATGGTTGAGAAGGCAAAACATTTTTCGCAATTCTGCTGCTCCTAACGCTTAACCAGAATGGCCTAGGGAAAAAATACACATACCGTTGTAATCGGGCGAGTTTCTACTTTCAGATGCAACAGGAATTTTTGTGTTAGGTCAATCCGTTCGCGAGATATGGGAGTTTGAAGCTAAGAAATGATTGAGAAGACAACAAATTTTTCGCACTTCTGCTGCTCCTAACGCTTAACCAGGAGGGCCTAGGGAAAAAATACACATACCGTTGTAATCGGGCGAGTTTCTACTTTCAGATGCAACAGGAATTTTTGGGTTAGGTCAATCCGTTCCCGAGATATGGGAGTTTGAAGCTAAGAAATGTTTGAGAAGACAACAAATTTTTCGCACTTCTGCTGCTCCGATCGCTTAACCAGAATGGCCTAAGGGAAAAATACACGTACCGTTGTAATCGGGAGAGTTTCTACTTTCAGATGCAATAGGAATTTTTGTGATAGGTCAATCCGTTCGCGAGATATGGGAGTTTGAAGCCAAGAAATGGTTGAGAAGGCAAAACATTTTTCGCAATTCTGCTGCTCCTAACCCTTAACCAGAATGGCCTAGGGAAAAAATACACATACCGTTGTAATCGGGTGAGTTTCTACTTTCAGATGCAACAGGAATTTTTGTGTTAGGTCAATCCGTTCGCGAGATATGGGAGTTTGAAGCTAAGAAATGATTGAGAAGACAACAAATTTTTCGCACTTCTGCAGCTCCTAACGCTTAACCAGAGTGGCCTAGGGCAAAAATACACATACCGTTGTAATCGGGCGAGTTTCTCCTTTCAGATGCAACAGGAATTTTTGTGTTAGGTCAATCCGTTCGCGAGATATGGGAGTTTGAAGCTAAGAAATGATTGAGAAGACAACAAATTTTTCGCACTTCTGCTGCTCCTAACGCTTAATCAGAATGGCCTAGGGAAAAACTACACATACCGTTGTAATCGGGCGAGTTTCTACTTTCAGACGCAGCAGGAACTTCTGGGTCTGGTCAATCCGCTCGCGAGATATGGGAGTTTGAAGCTAAGAAATGGTTATGAAGACAACAACTTTTTCGCACTTCTGCTGCTCCTAACGCTTAATCAGAATGGCCTAGGGAAAAAATACACATACCGTTGTAATCGGGCGAGTTTCTACTTTCAGACGCAACAGGAATTTTTGGGTTAGGTCAATCCGTTCGCGAGATATGGGAGTTTGAAGCGAAGAAATGGTTGAGAAGACAACAAATTTTTCGCACTTCTGCTGCTACAAACGCTTAACCAGAATGGCCTAGGGAAAAAATACGCATATCGTTGTAATCGGGCGAGTTTCTACTTTCAGACGCAGCAGGAACTTCTGGGTATGGCCAATCCGTTCGCGAGATATGGGAGTTTGAAGCTAAGAAATGGTTGAGAAGACAACAAATTTTTCGCACTTCTGCTGCTCCTAACGCTTAACCAGAATGGCCTAGGGAAAAAATACGCATATCGTTGTAATCGGGCGAGTTTCTACTTTCAGACGCAGCAGGAACTTCTGGGTTTGGCCAATCCGTTCGCGAGATATGGGAGTTTGAAGCTAAGAAATGGTTGAGAAGACAACAAATTTTTCGCACTTCTGCTGCTCCTAACGCTTAACCGGAATGGCCTAGGGAAAAAATACACATACCGTTGAAATCGGGCGAGTTTCTACTTTCAGATGCAACAGGAATTTTTGTGTTAGGTCAATCCGTTCGCGAGATATGGGAGTTTGAAGCTAAGAAATGATTGAGAAGACAACAAATTTTTCGCACTTCTGCTGCTCCTAACGCTTAACCAGAATGGCCTAGGGAAAAAATACACATATCGTTGTAATCGGGCGAGTTTCTAATTTCAGACGCAGCAGGAACTTCTGGGTTTGGTCAATCCGTTCGCGAGATATGGGAGTTTGAAGCTAAGAAATGGTTATGAAGACAACAACTTTTTCGCACTTCTGCTGCTCCTAACGCTTAATCAGAATGGCCTAGGGAAAAAATACACATACCGTTGTAATCGGGCGAGTTTCTAATTTCAGACGCAACAGTAATTTTTGGGTTAGGTCAATCCGTTCGCGAGATATGGGAGTTTGAAGCCAAGAAATGGTTGAGAAGACAACAAATTTTTCGCACTTCTGCTGCTCCAAACGCTTAACCAGAATGGCCTAGGGAAAAAATACGCATATCGTAGTAATCGGGCGAGTTTCTACTTTCAGACGCAGCAGGAACTTCTGGGTTTGGCCAATCCGTTCGCGAGATATGGGAGTTTGAAGCTAAGAAATGGTTGAGAAGACAACAAATTTTTCGCACTTCTGCTGCTCCTAACGCTTAACCAGAATGGCCTAGGGAAAAAACACACATATCGTAGTAATCGGGCGAGTTTCTACTTTCAGACGCAGCAGGAACTTCTGGGTTTGGTCAATCCGTTCGCGAGATATGGGAGTTTGAAGCTAAGAAATGGTTGAGAAGACAACAACTTTTTCGCACTTCTGCTGCTCCTAACGCTTAACCAGGAGGGCCTAGGGAAAAAATACACATACCGTTGTAATCGGGCGAGTTTCTACTTTCAGATGCAACAGGAATTTTTGGGTTAGGTCAATCCGTTCCCGAGATATGGGAGTTTGAAGCTAAGAAATGTTTGAGAAGACAACAACTTTTTCGCACTTCTGCTGCTCCTAACGCTTAATCAGAATGGCCTAGGGAAAAAATACACATACCGTTGTAATCGGGCGAGTTTCTAATTTCAGACGCAACAGGAATTTTTGGGTTAGGTCAATCAGTTCGCGAGATATGGGAGTTTGAAGCTAAGAAATGTTTGAGAAGACAACAACTTTTTCGCACTTCTGCTGCTCCTAACGCTTAATCAGAATGGCCTAGGGAAAAAATACACATACCGTTGTAATCGGGCGAGTTTCTAATTTCAGACGCAGCAGGAACTTCTGGGTTTGGTCAATCCGTTCGCGAGATATGGGAGTTTGAAGCTAAGAAATGGTTATGAAGACAACAACTTTTTCGCACTTCTGCTGCTCCTAACGCTTAATCAGAATGGCCTAGGGCAAAAATACACATACCGTTGTAATCGGGCGAGTTTCTAATTTCAGACGCAACAGGAATTTTTGGGTTAGGTCAATCCGTTCGCGAGATATGGGAGTTTGAAGCCAAGAAATGGTTGAGAAGACAACAAATTTTTCGCACTTCTGCTGCTCCAAACGCTTAACCAGAATGGCCTAGGGAAAAAACACACATACCGTTGTAATCGGGCGAGTTTCTACTTTCAGACGCAGCAGGAACTTCTGGGTTTGGCCAATCCGTTCACGAGATATGGGAGTTTGAAGCTAAGAAATGTTTGAGAAGACAACAAATTTTTCGCACTTCTGCTGCTCCGATCGCTTAACCAGAATGGCCTAAGGGAAAAATACACGTACCGTTGTAATCGGGAGAGTTTCTACTTTCAGATGCAACAGGAATTTTTGGGTTAGGTCAATCCGTTCGCGAGATATGGGAGTTTGAATCTAAGAAATGATTGAGAAGACAACAAATTTTTCGCACTTCTGCTGCTCCTAACGCTTAACCAGAATGGCCTAGGGAAAAAATACACATACCGTTGAAATCGGGCGAGTTTCTACTTTCAGGTGCAACAGGAATTTTTGTGTTAGGTCAATCCGTTCGCGAGATATGGGAGTTTGAAGCTAAGAAATGATTGAGAAGACAACAAATTTTTCGCACTTCTGCTGCTCCTAACGCTTAACCAGAATGGCCTAGGGAAAAAATACACATATCGTTGTAATCGGGCGAGTTTCTAATTTCAGACGCAGCAGGAACTTCTGGGTTTGGTCAATCCGTTCGCGAGATATGGGAGTTTGAAGCTAAGAAATGGTTATGAAGACAACAACTTTTTCGCACTTCTGCTGCTCCTAACGCTTAATCAGAATGGCCTAGGGAAAAAATACACATACCGTTGTAATCGGGCGAGTTTCTACTTTCAGACGCAACAGGAATTTTTGTGTTAGGTCAATCCGTTCGCGAGATATGGGAGTTTGAAGCCAAGAAATGGTTGAGAAGACAACAAATTTTTCGCACTTCTGCTGCTCCAAACGCTTAACCAGAATGGCCTAGGGAAAAAATACGCATATCGTTGTAATCGGGCGAGTTTCTACTTTCAGACGCAGCAGGAACTTCTGGGTTTGGCCAATCCGTTCGCGAGATATGGGAGTTTGAAGCTAAGAAATGGTTGAGAAGACAACAAATTTTTCGCACTTCTGCTGCTCCTAACGCTTAACCAGAATGGCCTAGGGAAAAAATACACATATCGTTGTAATCGGGCGAGTTTCTACTTTCAGACGCAGCAGGAACTTCTGGGTTTGGTCAATACGTTCGCGAGATATGGGAGTTTGAAGCTAAGAAATGGTTGAGAAGACAACAACTTTTTCGCACTTCTGCTGCTCCTAACGCTTAACCAGAAGGGCCTAGGGAAAAAATACACATACCGTTGTAATCGGGCGAGTTTCTACTTTCAGATGCAACAGGAATTTTTGGGTTAGGTCAATCCGTTCCCGAGATATGGGAGTTTGAAGCTAAGAAATGTTTGAGAAGACAACAAATTTTTCGCACTTCTGCTGCTCCAATCGCTTAACCAGAATGGCCTAAGGGAAAAATACACGTACCGTTGTAATCGGGCGAGTTTCTACTTTCCGATGCAATAGGAATTTTTGGGTTAGGTCAATCCGTTCGCGAGATATGGGAGTTTGAAGCCAAGAAATGGTTGAGAAGGCAAAACATTTTTCGCAATTCTGCTGCTCCTAACGCTTAACCAGAATGGCCTAGGGAAAAAATACACATACCGTTGTAATCGGGCGAGTGTCTACTTTCAGATGCAACAGGAATTTTTGGGTTAGGTCAATCCGTTCGCGAGATATGGGAGTTTGAATCTAAGAAATGATTGAGAAGACAACAAATTTTTCGCAATTCTGCTGCTCCTAACGCTTAACCAGAATGGCCTAGGGAAAAAATACACATACCGTTGAAATCGGGCGAGTTTCTACTTTCAGATGCAACAGGAATTCTTGTGTTAGGTCAATCCGTTCGCGAGATATGGGAGTTTGAAGCTAAGAAATGATTGAGAAGACAACAAATTTTTCGCACTTCTGCTGCTCCTAACGCTTAACCAGAATGGCCTAGGGAAAAAATACACATATCGTTGTAATCGGGCGAGTTTCTAATTTCAGACGCAGCAGGAACTTCTGGGTTTGGTCAATCCGTTCGCGAGATATGGGAGTTTGAAGCCGAGAAATGGTTGAGAAGGCAAAACATTTTTCGCAATTCTGCTGCTCCTAACGCTTAACCAGAATGGCCTAGGGAAAAAATACACATACCGTTGTAATCGGGCGAGTTTCTACTTTCAGATGCAATAGGAATTTTTGTGTTAGGTCAATCCGTTCGCGAGATATGGGAGTTTGAAGCTAAGAAATGATTGAGAAGACAACAAATTTTTCGCACTTCTGCAGCTCCTAACGCTTAATCAGAATGGCCTAGGGAAAAAATACACATACCGTTGTAATCGGGCGAGTTTCTACTTTCAGATGCAACAGGAATTTTTGTGTCAGGTCAATCCGTTCGCGAGATATGGGAGTTTGAAACTAAGAAATGATTGAGAAGACAACAAATTTTTCGCACTTCTGCTGCTCCTAACGCTTAATCAGAATGGCCTAGGGAAAAACTACAAATACCGTTGTAATCGGGCGAGTTTCTAATTTCAGGCGCAGCAGGAACTTCTGGGTTTGGTCAATCCGTTCGCGAGATATGGGAGTTTGAAGCTAAGAAATGGTTGAGAAGACAACAAATTTTTCGCACTTCTGCTGCTCCAAACGCTTAACCAGAATGGCCTAGGGAAAAAATACGCATATCGTTGTAATCGGGCGAGTTTCTACTTTCAGACGCAGCAGGAACTTCTGGGTTTGGCCAATCCGTTCGCGAGATATGGGAGTTTGAAGCTAAGAAATGGTTGAGAAGACAACAAATTTTTCGCACTTCTGCTGCTCCTAACGCTTAACCAGAATGGCCTAGGGAAAAAATACACATATCGTTGTAATCGGGCGAGTTTCTACTTTCAGACGCAGCAGGAACTTCTGGGTTTGGTCAATACGTTCGCGAGATATGGGAGTTTGAAACTAAGAAATGATTGAGAAGACAGCAAATTTTTCGCACTTCTGCTGCTCCAAACGCTTAACCAGAATGGCCTAGGGAAAAAATACGCATATCGTTGTAATCGGGCGAGTTTCTACTTTCAGACGCAGCAGGAACTTCTGGGTTTGGTCAATCCGTTCGCGAGATATGGGAGTTTGAAACTAAGAAATGATTGAGAAGACAACAAATTTTTCGCACTCCTGCTGCTCCTAACGCTTAACCAGAATGGCCTAGGGAAAAAATACACATACCGTTGAAATCGGGCGAGTTTCTACTTTCAGATGCAACAGGAATTTTTGTGTTATGTCAATCCGTTCGCGAGATATGGGAGTTTGAACCTAAGAAATGATTGAGAAGACAACAAATTTTTCGCACTTCTGCTGCTCCTAACGCTTAACCAGAATGGCCTAGGGAAAAAATACACATATCGTTGTAATCGGGCGAGTTTCTAATTTCAGACGCAGCAGGAACTTCTGAGTTTGGTCAATCCGTTCGCGAGATATGGGAGTTTGAAGCTAAGAAATGGTTATGAAGACAACAACTTTTTCGCACTTCTGCTGCTCCTAACGCTTAACCAGAATGGCCTAGGGAAAAAATACACATACCGTTGTAATCGGGCGAGTTTCTACTTTCAGATGCAACAGGAATTTTTGTGTTAGGTCAATCCGTTCGCGAGATATGGGAGTTTGAAGCTAAGAAATGATTGAGAAGACAAGAAATTTTTCGCACTTCTGCAGCTCCTAACGCTTAACCAGAATGGCCTAGGGAAAAAATACACATATCGTTGTAATCGGGCGAGTTTCTACTTTCAGACGCAGCAGGAACTTCTGGGTTTGGTCAATCCGTTCGCGAGATATGGGAGTTTGAAGCTAAGAAATGGTTATGAAGACAACAACTTTTTCGCACTTCTGCTGCTCCTAACGCTTAATCAGAATGGCCTATGGAAAAACTACAAATACCGTTGTAATCGGGCGAGTTTCTACTTTCAGACGCAGCAGGAACTTCTGGGTTTGGTCAATCCGTTCGCGAGATATGGGAGTTTGAAGCTAAGAAATGGTTATGAAGACAACAACTTTTTCGCACTTCTGCTGCTCCTAACGCTCAATCAGAATGGCCTAGGGAAAAAATACACATACCGTTGTAATCGGGCGAGTTTCTACTTTCAGACGCAACAGGAATTTTTGGGTTAGGTCAATCCGTTCGCGAGATATGGGAGTTTGAAGCCAAGAAATGGTTGAGAAGACAACAAATTTTTCGCACTTCTGCTGCTCCAAACGCTTAACCAGAATGGCCTAGGGAAAAAATACGCATATCGTTGTAATCGGGCGAGTTTCTACTTTCAGACGCAGCAGGAACTTCTGGGTTTGGCCAATCCGTTCGCGAGATATGGGAGTTTGAAGCTAAGAAATGGTTGAGAAGACAACAAATTTTTCGCACTTCTGCTGCTATTAACGCTTAACCAGAATGGCCTAGGGAAAAAATACACATATCGTTGTAATCGGGCGAGTTTCTACTTTCAGACGCAGCAGGAACTTCTGGGTTTGGTCAATACGTTCGCGAGATATGGGAGTTTGAAGCTAAGAAATGGTTGAGAAGACAACAACTTTTTCGCACTTCTGCTGCTCCTAACGCTTAACCAGAAGGGCCTAGGGAAAAAATACACATACCGTTGTAATCGGGCGAGTTTCTACTTTCAGATGCAACAGGAATTTTTGGGTTAGGTCAATCCGTTCCCGAGATATGGGAGTTTGAAGCTAAGAAATGTTTGAGAAGACAACAAATTTTTCGCACTTCTGCTGCTCCA
>NW_027479864.1:0-59238 GCF_051014685.1 Ptiloglossa arizonensis
ATCGGGCGAGTTTCTAGTTTCAGACGCAGCAGGAATTTTTGGGTTTGGTCAATCCGTTCGTGAGATATGGGACTTTGAAGCTAAGAAATGGTTGAGAAGACAACAAATTTTTCGCAATTCTGCTGCTCCAAACGCTTAACCAGAACGGGCTAGGGAAAAAATACACATACCGTTGTAATCGGGCGAGTTTCTACTTTCACACGCATCAGGAATTTTTGGGTTAGGTCAATCCGTTCGCGAGATATGGGAGTTTGAAGCCAAGAAATGGTTGAGAAGGCATACAATTTTTCGCAATTCTGCTGTTCCGAACGCTTAACCAGAATGACCTAGGGAAAAATACACATACCGCTGTAGTCGGGCGAGTTCCTACTTTCAGATGCAATAGGAATTTTTGGGTTAGGTCAATCCGTTCGCGAGATATGGCAGTTTGAAGCCAAGAAATGGTTGAGAAGGAAAAAAATTTTTCGCAATTCTGCTGCTCCAAACGCTTAACCAGAACGGCCTAGGGAAGAAATACACATACCGTTGTAATCGGGCGAGTTTCTACTTTCAGATGCAATAGGAATTTTTGGGTTAGGTCAATCCGTTCGCGAGATATGGGAGTTTGTAGACAAGAAATGGTTGAGAAGGCAAGAAATTTTTCGCAATTCTGCTGCTCCAAACGCTTAACCAGAATGGGCTAGGGAAAAAATACACATACCGTTGTAATCGGGCGAGTTTCTACTTTCACACGCAACAGGAATTTTTGGGTTAGGTCAATCCGTTCGCGAGATATGGGGGTTTGAAGCCAAGAAATGGTTGAGAAGGCATACAATATTTCGCAATTCTGCTGTTCCGAACGCTTAACCAGAATGGCCTAGGGAAAAATACACATACCGCTGTAGTCGGGCGAGTTTCTACTTTCAGATGCAATAGGAATTTTTGGGTTAGGTCAATCCGTTCGCGAGATTTGGGAGTTTGAAGCCAAGAAATGGTAGAGAAGGCATACAATTTTTCGCAATTCTGCTGCTCCAAACGCTTAACCAGAGTGGCCTAGGGAAGAAATACGCATATCGTTGTAATCGGGCGAGTTTCTAGTTTCAGACGCAGCAGGAATTTTTGGGTTTGGTCAATCCGTTCGTGAGATATGGGACTTTGAAGCTAAGAAATGGTTGAGAAGACAACAAATTTTTCGCAATTCTGCTGCTCCAAACGCTTAACCAGAACGGGCTAGGGAAAAAATACACATACCGTTGTAATCGGGCGAGTTTCTACTTTCACACGCAACAGGAATTTTTGGGTTAGGTCAATCCGTTCGCGAGATATGGGAGTTTGAAGCCAAGAAATGGTTGAGAAGGCATACAATTTTTCGCAATTCTGCTGTTCCGAACGCTTAACCAGAATGGCCTAGGGAAAAATACACATACCGCTGTAGTCGGGCGAGTTTCTACTTTCAGATGCAATAGGAATTTTTGGGTTAGGTCAATCCGTTCGCGAGATATGGCAGTTTGAAGCCAAGAAATGGTTGAGAAGGAAAAAAATTTTTCGCAATTCTGCTGCTCCAAACGCTTAACCAGAACGGCCTAGGGAAAAAATACACATACCGTTGTAATCTGGCGAGTTTCTACTTTCAGATGCAATAGGAATTTTTGGGTTAGGTCAATCCGTTCGCGAGATATTGGAGTTTGAAGACAAGAAATGGTTGAGAAGGCAAAAAGTTTTTCGCAATTGTGCTGCTCCAAACGCTTAACCAGAATGGCCTAGGGAAAAAATACACATACCGTTGTAATCGGGCGAGTTTCTACTTTCAGATGCAACAGGAATTTTTGGGTTTGGTCAATCCGTTCGCGAGATTTGGGAGTTTGAAGCCAAGAAATGGTTGAGAAGGCATACAATTTTTCGCAATTCTGCTGCTCCAAACGCTTAACCAGAGTGGCCTAGGGAAAAAATACGCATATCGTTGTAATCGGGCGAGTTTCTAGTTTCAGACGCAGCAGGAATTTTTGGGTTTGGTCAATCCGTTCGTGAGATATGGGACTTTGAAGCTAAGAAATGGTTGAGAAGACAACAAATTTTTCGCAATTCTGCTGCTCCAAACGCTTAACCAGAACGGGCTAGGGAAAAAAATACACATACCGTTGTAATCGGGCGAGTTTCTACTTTCACACGCAACAGGAATTTTTGGGTTAGGTCAATCCGTTCGCGAGATATGGGAGTTTGAAGACAAGAAATGGTTGAGAAGGCAAAAAGTTTTTCGCAATTGTGCTGCTCCAAACGCTTAACCAGAATGGCCTAGGGAAAAAATACACATACCGTTGTAATCGGGCGAGTTTCTACTTTCAGATGCAATAGGAATTTTTGGGTTAGGTCAATCCGTTCGCGAGATATGGCAGTTTGAAGCCAAGAAATGGTTGAGAAGGAAAAAAATTTTTCGCAATTCTGCTGCTCCAAACGCTTAACCAGAACGGCCTAGGGAAAAAATACACATACCGTTGTAATCGGGCGAGTTTCTACTTTCAGATGCAATAGGAATTTTTGGGTTAGGTCAATCCGTTCGCGAGATATGGGAGTTTGTAGACAAGAAATGGTTGAGAAGGCAAAAAATTTTTCGCAATTCTGCTGCTCCAAACGCTTAACCAGAATGGGCTAGGGAAAAAATACACGTACCGTTGTAATCGGGCGTGTTTCTACTTTCACACGCAACAGGAATTTTTGGGTTAGGTCAATCCGTTCGCGAGATATGGGAGTTTGAAGCCAAGAAATGGTTGTGAAGCCATACAATTTTTCGCAATTCTGCTGATCCGAACGCTTAACCAGAATGGCCTAGGGAAAAATACACATACCGGTGTAACCGGGCGAGTTTCTACTTTCAGACGCAGCAGGAATTTTTGGGTTTGGTCAATCCGTTTGTGAGATATGGGACATTGAAGCTGAGAAATGGTTGAGAAGACAACAAATTTTTCGCAATTCTCCTGCTCCAAACGCTTAACCAGAATGGGCTAGGGAAAAAATACAAATACCGTTGTAATCGGGCGAGTTTCTACTTTCAGATGCAACAGGAATTTTTGGGTTTGGTCAATCCGTTCGCGAGATATGGGAGTTTGAAGCCAAGAAATGGTTGAGAAGGCATACAATTTTTCGCAATTCTGCTGCTCCAAACGCTTAACCAGAATGGCCTAGGGAAAAAATACGCATATCGTTGTAATCGGGCGAGTTTCTACTTTCAGATGCAATAGGAATTTTTGGGTTAGGTCAATCCGTTCGCGAGATATGGGAGTTTGAAGACAAGAAATGGTTGAGAAGGCAAAAAGTTTTTCGCAATTGTGCTGCTCCAAACGCTTAACCAGAATGGCCAAGGGAAAAAATACACATACCGTTGTAATCGGGCGAGTTTCTACTTTCAGATGCAACAGGAATTTTTGGGTTTGGTCAATCCGTTCGTGAGATATGGGACTTTGAAGCTAAGAAATGGTTGAGAAGACAACAAATTTTTCGCAATTCTGCTGCTCCAAACGCTTAACCAGAACGGGCTAGGGAAAAAATACACATACCGGTGTAACCGGGCGAGTTTCTACTTTCAGACGCAGCAGGAATTTTTGGGTTTGGTCAATCCGTTTGTGAGATATGGGACATTGAAGCTGAGAAATGGTTGAGAAGACAACAAATTTTTCGCAATTCTCCTGCTCCAAACGCTTAACCAGAATGGGCTAGGGAAAAAATACAAATACCGTTGTAATCGGGCGAGTTTCTACTTTCAGATGCAACAGGAATTTTTGGGTTTGGTCAATCCGTTCGCGAGATATGGGAGTTTGAAGCCAAGAAATGGTTGAGAAGGCATACAATTTTTCGCAATTCTGCTGCTCCAAACGCTTAACCAGAATGGCCTAGGGAAAAAATACGCATATCGTTGTAATCGGGCGAGTTTCTACTTTCAGATGCAATAGGAATTTTTGGGTTAGGTCAATCCGTTCGCGAGATATGGGAGTTTGAAGACAAGGAATGGTTGAGAAGGCAAAAAGTTTTTCGCAATTGTGCTGCTCCAAACGCTTAACCAGAATGGCCAAGGGAAAAAATACACATACCGTTGTAATCGGGCGAGTTTCTACTTTCAGATGCAACAGGAATTTTTGGGTTTGGTCAATCCGTTCGTGAGATATGGGACTTTGAAGCTAAGAAATGGTTGAGAAGACAACAAATTTTTCGCAATTCTGCTGCTCCAAACGCTTAACCAGAACGGGCTAGGGAAAAAATACACATACCGGTGTAACCGGGCGAGTTTCTACTTTCAGACGCAGCAGGAATTTTTGGGTTTGGTCAATCCGTTTGTGAGATATGGGACATTGAAGCTGAGAAATGGTTGAGAAGACAACAAATTTTTCGCAATTCTCCTGCTCCAAACGCTTAACCAGAATGGGCTAGGGAAAAAATACAAATACCGTTGTAATCGGGCGAGTTTCTACTTTCAGATGCAACAGGAATTTTTGGGTTTGGTCAATCCGTTCGCGAGATTTGGGAGTTTGAAGCCAAGAAATGGTTGAGAAGGCATACAATTTTTCGCAATTCTGCTGCTCCAAACGCTTAACCAGAGTGGCCTAGGGAAAAAATACGCATATCGTTGTAATCGGGCGAGTTTCTACTTTCAGATGCAACAGGAATTTTTGGGTTTGGTCAATCCGTTCGCGAGATTTGGGAGTTTGAAGCCAAGAAATGGTTGAGAAGGCATACAATTTTTCGCAATTCTGCTGCTCCAAACGCTTAACCAGAGTGGCCTAGGGAAAAAATACGCATATCGTTGTAATCGGGCGAGTTTCTAGTTTCAGACGCAGCAGGAATTTTTGGGTTTGGTCAATCCGTTCGTGAGATATGGGACTTTGAAGCTAAGAAATGGTTGAGAAGACAACAAATTTTTCGCAATTCTGCTGCTCCAAACGCTTAACCAGAACGGGCTAGGGAAAAAATACACATACCGTTGTAATCGGGCGAGTTTCTACTTTCACACGCAACAGGAATTTTTGGGTTAGGTCAATCCGTTCGCGAGATATGGGAGTTTGAAGACAAGAAATGATTGAGAAGGCAAAAAGTTTTTCGCAATTGTGCTGCTCCAAACGCTTAACCAGAATGGCCTAGGGAAAAAATACACATACCGTTGTAATCGGGCGAGTTTCTACTTTCAGATGCAACAGGAATTTTTGGGTTTGGTCAATCCGTTCGCGAGATATGGGAGTTTGAAGACAAGAAATGGTTGAGAAGGTAAAAAGTTTTTCGCAATTGTGCTGCTCCAAACGCTTAACCAGAATGGCCTAGGGAAAAAATACACATACCGTTGTAATCGGGCGAGTTTCTACTTTCAGATGCAACAGGAATTTTTGGGTTTGGTCAATCCGTTCGCGAGATATGGGAGTTTGAAGCCAAGAAATGGTTGAGAAGGCATACAATTTTTCGCAATTCTGCAGCTCCAAACGCTTAACCAGAGTGGCCTAGGGAAAAAATACGCATATCGTTGTAATCGGGCGAGTTTCTAGTTTCAGACGCAGCAGGAATTTTTGGGTTTGGTCAATCCGTTCGTGAGATATGGGACTTTGAAGCTAAGAAATGGTTGAGAAGACAACAAATTTTTCGCAATTCTGCTGCTCCAAACGCTTAACCAGAACGGGCTAGGGAAAAAATACACATACCGTTGTAATCGGGCGAGTTTCTACTTTCACACGCAACAGGAATTTTTGGTTAGGTCAATCCGTTCGCGAGATATGGGAGTTTGAAGCCAAGAAATGGATCAGAAGGCATACAATTTTTCGAAATTCTGCTGTTCCGAACGCTTAACCAGAATGGCCTAGGGAAAAATACACATACCGCTGTAGTCGGGCGAGTTTCTACTTTCAGATGCAATAGGAATTTTTGTGTTAGTTCAATCCGTTCGCGAGATATGGCAGTTTGAAGCCAAGAAATGGTTGAGAAGGAAAAAAATTTTTCGCAATTCTGCTGCTCCAAACGCTTAACCAGAACGGCCTAGGGAAAAAATACACATACCGTTGTAATCGGGCGAGTTTCTACTTTCAGATGCAATAGGAATTTTTGGGTTAGGTCAATCCGTTCGCGAGATATAGGAGTTTGTAGACAAGAAATGGTTGAGAAGGCAAAAAATTTTTCGCAATTCTGCTGCTCCGAACGCTTAATCAGAATGGCCTAGGGAAAAAATACACATACCGTTGTAATCGGGCGAGTTTCTACTTTCAGATGCAATAGGAATTTTTGCGTTAGGTCAGTCCGTTCGCGAGATATGGGAGTTTGAAGCCAAGAAATGGTAGAGAAGGCAAAAAATTTTTCACAATTCTGCTGCTCCAAACGCTTAACCAGAATGGGCTAGGGAAAAAATACACATACCGTTGTAATCGGGCGTGTTTCTACTTTCACACGCAACAGGAATTTTTGGGTTAGGTCAATCCGTTCGCGAGATATGGCAGTTTGAAGCCAACAAATGGTTGAGAAGGCATACAATTTTTCGCAATTCTGCTGATCCGAACGCTTAACCAGAATGGCCTAGGGAAAAATACACATACCGCTGTGGTCGGGCGAGTTTCTACTTTCAGATGCAATAGGAATTTTTGGGTTAGGTCAATCCGTTCGCGAGATATGGCTGTTTGAAGCCAAGAAATGGTTGAGAAGGCAACAAATTTTTCGCAATTCTGCTGCTCCAAACGATTAACCAGAACGGCCTAGGGAAAAAATACACATACCGTTGTAATCGGGCGAGTTTCTACTTTCAGATGCAATAGGAATTTTTGGGTAAGGTCAATCCGTTCGCGCGATATGGGAGTTTGAAGATAAGAAATGGTTGAGAAGGCAAAAAATTTTTCGCAATTCTGCTGCTCCATACGCTTAACCAGAATGGCCTAGGGAAAAAATACACATACCGTTGTAATCGGGCGAGTTTCTACTTTCAGATGCAACAGGAATTTTTGGGTTAGGTCAATCCGTTCGCGAGATATGGCAGTTTGAAGCCAAGAAATGGTTGAGAAGGCAAAAAATTTTTCGCAATTCTGCTGCTCCAAACGCTTAACCAGAACGGCCTAGGGAAAAAATACACATACCGTTGTAGTCGGGCGAGTTTCTACTTTCAGATGCAATAGGAATTCTTGGGTTAGGTCAATCCGTTCGCGAGATATGGGAGTTTGAAGACAAGAAATGGTTGAGAAGGCAAAAAATTTTTCGCACATCTGCTGATCCAAACGCTTAACCAGAATGGCCTATGGTAAAAATACGCATACCGTTGTAATCGGGCGAGTTTCTACTTTCAGATGCAATAGGAATTTTTGGATTAGGTCAATCCGTTCGCGTGATATGGCAGTTTGAAGCCAAGAAATGGTTGAGAAGGCAAAAAATTTTTCGCAATTCTGCTGCTCCAAACACTTAACCAGAACCGCCTAGGAAAAAAATACACATACCGTTGTAATCGGGCGAGTTTCTACTTTCAGATGCAACAGGAATTTTTGGGTTAAGTCAATCCTTTCGCGAGATATGGGAGTTTGAATCTAAGAAATGGTTGAGAAGACAACAAATTTTTCGCACTTCTGCTGCTCCAAACGCTTAACCAGAATGGCCTAGGGAAAAAATACGCATACCGTTGTAATCGAGCGAGTTTCTACTTTCAGATGAAATAGGAATGTTTGGGTTAGGTCAATCCGTTCGCGAGATATGGGAGTTTGAAGACAAGAAATGCTTGAGAAGGCAAAAAGTTTTTCGCAATTGTGCTGCTCCAAACGCTTAACCAGAATGGCCTAGGGAAAAATGCACATACCGTTGTAATCGGGCGAGTTTCTACTTTCAGATGCAACAGGAATTTTTGGGTTTAGTCAATCCGTTCGCGAGATATGGGAGTTTGAATCTAAGAAATGGTTGAGAAGACAACAAATTTTTCGCACTTCTGCTGCTCCAAACGCTTAACCAGAATGGCCTAGGGAAAAAATACGCATACCGTTGTAATCGAGCGAGTTTCTACTTTGAGATGCAATAGGAATTTTTGCGTTAGGTCAATCCGTTCGCGAGATATGGGAGTTTGAAGCCAAGAAATGGTAGAGAAGGCAAAAAATTTTTCACAATTCTGCTGCTCCAAACGCTTAACCAGAATGGCCTAGGGATAAAATACACATACCGTTGTAATCGGGCGCGTTTCTACTTTCACACGCAACAGGAATTTTTGGGTTAGGTCAATCCGTTCGCGAGATATGGGAGTTTGAAGCCAAGAAATGGTTGAGAAGGCAAAAAATTTTTCGCAATTCTGCTGCTCCAAACGCTTAACCAGAACGGCCTAGGGAAAAAATACACATACCGTTGTAATCGGGCGAGTTTCTACTTTCAGATGCAATAGGAATTTTTGGGTTAGGTCAATCCGTTCGCGAGATATGGGAGTTTGAAGACAAGAAATGGTTGAGAAGGCAAAAAGTTTTTCGCAATTGTGCTGCTCCAAACGCTTAACCAGAATGGCCTAGGGAAAAATGCACATACCGTTGTAATCGGGCGAGTTTCTACTTTCAGATGCAACAGGAATTTTTGGGTTTAGTCAATCCGTTCGCGAGATATGGGAGTTTGAATCTAAGAAATGGTTGAGAAGACAACAAATTTTTCGCACTTCTGCTGCACCAAACGCTTAACCAGAATGGCCTAGGGAAAAAATACGCATACCGTTGTAATCGAGCGAGTTTCTGCTTTCAGATGCAACAGGAATTTTTGCGTTAGGTCAATCCGTTTGCGAGATATGGGAGTTTGAAGCCAAGAAATGGTAGAGAAGGCAAAAAATTTTTCACAATTCTGCTGCTCCAAACGCTTAACCAGAATGGCCTAGGGAAAAAATACACATACCGTTGTAATCGGGCGCGTTTCTACTTTCACAGGCAACAGGAATTTTTGGGTTAGGTCAATCCGTTCGCGAGATATGGGAGTTTGAAACCAAGAAATGGTTGAGAAGGCAAAACATTTTTCGCAATTCTGCTGCTCCAAACGCTTAACCAGAATGGCCTAGGGAAAAAATACACATACCGTTGTAATCGGGCGAGTTTCTACTTTCAGTTACAATAGGAAGTTTTGGGTTAGGTCAATCCGTTCGCGAGATATGGGAATTTGAAGCTAAGAAATTGTTGACAAGACAACAAATTTTTCGCACTTCTGCTGCTCCAAACGCTTAACCAGAATGGCCTAGGGAAAAAATACAAATACCGTTGTAATCGGGCGAGTTTCTACTTCAGACGCAACAGGAATTTTTGGGTTAGGTCAATCCGTTCGCGAGATATTGGAGTTTGAAGCCAAGAAATGGTTGAGAAGGCAAAAAATTTTTCGCAATTCTGCTGCTCCAAACGCTTAACCAGAATGGCCTAGGGAAAAAATACACGTACCGTTGTAATCGGGCGAGTTTCTACTTTCAGATGCAATAGAAATTTTTGGGTTAGGTCAATCCGTTCGCGAGATATGGGAGTTTGAAGCCAAGAAATGGTTGAGAAGGCAAAAAATTTTTCGCAATTCTGCTGCTCCAAACGCTTAACCAGAACGGCCTAGGGAAAAAATACACATACCGTTGTAATCGGGCGAGTTTCTACTTTCAGATGCAATAGGAATTTTTGGGTTAGGTCAATCCGTTCGCGAGATATGGGAGTTTGAAGACAAGAAATGGTTGAGAAGGCAAAAAGTTTTTCGCAATTGTGCTGCTCCAAACGCTTAACCAGAATGGCCTAGGGAAAAATGCACATACCGTTGTAATCGGGCGAGTTTCTACTTTCAGATGCAACAGGAATTTTTGGGTTAGGTCAATCCGTTCGCGAGATATGGGAGTTTGAATCTAAGAAATGGTTGAGAAGACAACAAATTTTTCGCAATTCTGCTGCTCCAAACGCTTAACCAGAATGGCCTAGGGAAAAAATACACATACCGTTGTAATCGGGCGAGTTTCTACTTTCAGATGCAATAGAAATTTTTGGGTTAGGTCAATCCGTTCGCGAGATATGGGAGTTTGAAGCCAAGAAATGGTTGAGAAGGCAAAAAATTTTTCGCAATTCTGCTGCTCCAAACGCTTAACCAGAACGGCCTAGGGAAAAAATACACATACCGTTGTAATCGGGCGAGTTTCTACTTTCAGATGCAACAGGAATTTTTGGGTTAGGTGAATCCGTTTGCGAGATATGGGAGTTTGAAGCCAAGAAATGCTTGGCAAGACAACAAATTTTTCGCACTTCTGCTGCTCCAGTCGCTTAACCAGAATGGCCTAGGGAAAAAATACACATACCGTTGTAATCGGGCGCGTTTCTACTTTCACACGCAACAGGAATTTTTGGGTTTGGTCAATCCGTTCGCGAGATATGGGAGTTTGAAGCCAAGAAATGGTTGAGAAGGCAAAAAATTTTTCGCAATTCTGCTGCTCCAAACGCTTAACCAGAACGGCCTAGGGAAAAAATACACATACCGTTGTAATCGGGCGAGTTTCTACTTTCAGATGCAATAGGAATTTTTGGGTTAGGTCAATCCGTTCGCGAGATATGGGAGTTTGAAGACAAGAAATGGTTGAGAAGGCAAAAAGTTTTTCGCAATTGTGCTGCTCCAAACGCTTAACCAGAATGGCCTAGGGAAAAATGCACATACCGTTGTAATCGGGCGAGTTTCTACTTTCAGATGCAACAGGAATTTTTGGGTTTAGTCAATCCGTTCGCGAGATATGGGAGTTTGAATCTAAGAAATGGTTGAGAAGACAACAAATTTTTCGCACTTCTGCTGCACCAAACGCTTAACCAGAATGGCCTAGGGAAAAAATACGCATACCGTTGTAATCGAGCGAGTTTCTACTTTCAGATGCAATAGGAATTTTTGCGTCAGGTCAATCCGTTTGCGAGATATGGGAGTTTGAAGCCAAGAAATGGTAGAGAAGGCAAAAAATTTTTCACAATTCTGCTGCTCCAAACGCTTAACCAGAATGGCCTAGGGAAAAAAATACACATACCGTTGTAATCGGGCGCGTTTCTACTTTCACACGCAACAGGAATTTTTGGGTTAGGTCATTCCGTTCGCGAGATATGGGAGTTTGAAACCAAGAAATGGTTGAGAAGGCAAAACATTTTTCGCAAGTCTGCTGCTCCAAACGCTTAACCAGAATGGCCTAGGGATAAAATACACATACCGTTGTAATCGGGCGCGTTTCTACTTTCACAGGCAACAGGAATTTTTGGGTTAGGTCAATCCGTTCGCGAGATATGGGAGTTTGAAACCAAGAAATGGTTGAGAAGGCAAAACATTTTTCGCAATTCTGCTGCTCCAAACGCTTAACCAGAATGGCCTAGGGAAAAAGTACACATACCGTTGTAATCGGGCGAGTTTCTACTTTCAGTTACAATAGGAAGTTTTGGGTTAGGTCAATCCGTTCGCGAGATATGGGAATTTGAAGCTAAGAAATTGTTGACAAGACAACAAATTTTTCGCACTTCTGCTGCTCCAAACGCTTAACCAGAATGGCCTAGGGAAAAAATACAAATACCGTTGTAATCGGGCGAGTTTCTACTTCAGACGCAACAGGAATTTTTGGGTTAGGTCAATCCGTTCGCGAGATATTGGAGTTTGAAGCCAAGAAATGGTTGAGAAGGCAAAAAATTTTTCGCAATTCTGCTGCTCCAAACGCTTAACCAGAATGGCCTAGGGAAAAAATACACGTACCGTTGTAATCGGGCGAGTTTCTACTTTCAGATGCAATAGAAATTTTTGGGTTAGGTCAATCCGTTCGCGAGATATGGGAGTTTGAAGCCAAGAAATGGTTGAGAAGGCAAAAAATTTTTCGCAATTCTGCTGCTCCAAACGCTTAACCAGAACGGCCTAGGGAAAAAATACACATACCGTTGTAATCGGGCGAGTTTCTACTTTCAGATGCAATAGGAATTTTTGGGTTAGGTCAATCCGTTCGCGAGATATGGGAGTTTGAAGACAAGAAATGGTTGAGAAGGCAAAAAGTTTTTCGCAATTGTGCTGCTCCAAACGCTTAACCAGAATGGCCTAGGGAAAAATGCACATACCGTTGTAATCGGGCGAGTTTCTACTTTCAGATGCAACAGGAATTTTTGGGTTAGGTCAATCCGTTCGCGAGATATGGGAGTTTGAATCTAAGAAATGGTTGAGAAGACAACAAATTTTTCGCAATTCTGCTGCTCCAAACGCTTAACCAGAATGGCCTAGGGAAAAAATACACATACCGTTGTAATCGGGCGAGTTTCTACTTTCAGATGCAATAGAAATTTTTGGGTTAGGTCAATCCGTTCGCGAGATATGGGAGTTTGAAGCCAAGAAATGGTTAAGAAGACAAAAAATTTTTCGCAATTCTGCTGCTCCAAACGCTTAACCAGAACGGCTTAGGGAAAAAATACACATACCGTTGTAATCGGGCGAGTTTCTACTTTCAGATGCAACAGGAATTTTTGGGTTAGGTGAATCCGTTTGCGAGATATGGGAGTTTGAAGCCAAGAAATGCTTGGCAAGACAACAAATTTTTCGCACTTCTGCTGCTCCAGTCGCTTAACCAGAATGGCCTAGGGAAAAAATACACATACCGTTGTAATCGGGCGCGTTTCTACTTTCGCACGCAACAGGAATTTTTGGGTTTGGTCAATCCGTTCGCGAGATATGGGAGTTTGAAGCCAAGAAATGGTTGAGAAGGCAAAAAATTTTTCGCAATTCTGCTGCTCCAAACGCTTAACCAGAATGGCCTACGGAAAAAATACACATACCTTTGTAATCGGGCGAGTTTCTACTTTCAGATGCAATAGGAATTTTTGGGTTGGGTCAATCCGTTCGCGAGATATGGGAGTTTGAAGCTAAGAAATGGTTGAGAAGGCAAAAAATTTTTCGCAATTCTGCTGCTTCAAACGCTTAACCAGAATGGCCTAAGGAAAAAATACACCTACCGTTGTAACCGGGCTAGTTTCTACTTTCAGATGCAACAGGAATTTTTGGGTTAGGTCAATCCGTTCGCGAGATATGGCAGTTTGAAGCCAAGAAATGGTTGAGAAGACAACAAATTTTTCGCACTTCTGCTGCTCCAAACGCTTAACCAGAAAGGCCTAGGGAAAAAATACGCATACCGTTGTAATCGGGAGAGTTTCTACTTTCAGACGCAGAAGGAATTTTTGGTTTTGGTCAATCCGTTCGCGAGATATGGGACTTTGAAGCTAAGAAATGGTTGAGAAGACAACAAATTTTTCGCAATTCTGCTGCTCCAAACGCTTAACCAGAATGGCCTCGGGAAAAAATACACATACCGTTGTAATCGGGCGAGTTTCTACTTTTAGACGCAGAAGGAATTTTTGGGTTTGGTCAATCCGTTAGCGAGATATGGGAGTTTGAAGCCAAGAAATGGTTGGCAAGACAACAAATTTTTCGCACTTCTGCTGCTCCAGTCGCTTAACCAGAATGGCCTAGGGGAAAAATACACGTACCGTTGTAATCGGGCGAGTATCTTCTTTCAAATGCCATAGGAATTTTTGGGTTACGTCGATCCGTTCGCAAGGTATAAGAGTTTGAAGCTAAGAAATGATTGAGAAGTCAACAAATTTTTCGCAATTCTGCTGATCCGAACGCTTAACCAGAATGGCCTAGGGAAAATATACACATACTGTTGTAATCGGGCGAGTTTCTACTTTCAGTTACAATAGGAAGTTTTGGGTTAGGTCAATCCGTTCGCGAGATATGGGACTTTGAAGCTAAGAAATGGTTGACAAGACAACAAATTTTTCGCTCTTCTGCTGCTCCAATCGCTTAACCAGAATGGCCTAGGGGAAAAATACACGTACCGTTGTAATCGGGCGAGTTTCTACTTTCAAATGCAATAGGAATTTTTGGGTTAGGTCAATCCGTTCGCGAAATAAGGGAGTTTGAAGCTAAGAAATGGTTGAGAAGAGAACAAATTTTTCGCAGTTCTGCTGCTCCAAACGCTTAGCCAGAACGGCCTAGGGTAAAAATACACATACCGTTGTAATCGGGCGAGTTTCTACTTTCAGCTACAATAGGAAGTTTTGGGTTATGTCAATCCGTTCGCGAGATATGGGACTTTGAAGCTAAGAAATGGTTGACAAGACAACAAATTTTTCGCAATTCTGCTGCTCCAAACGCTTAACCAGAATGGCGTAGGGGAAAAATACACATACCGTTGTAATCGGGCGAGTTTCTACTTTCAGATGCAACAGGAATTTTTGGGTTAGGTCAATCCGTTCGCGAGATATGGGAGTTTGAAGCCAAGAAATGGTAGAGAAGGCAAAAAATTTTTCACAATTCTGCTGCTCCAAACGCTTAACCAGAATGGCCTAGGGAAAAAATACGCATATCGTTGTAATCGGGAGAGTTTCTACTTTCAGACGCAGCAGGAATTTTTGGGTTTGGTCAATCCGTTCGTGAGATATGGGACTTTGAAGCTAAGAAATGGTTGAGAAGACAACAAATTTTTCGCAATTCTGCTGCTCCAAACGCTTAACCAGAATGGGCTAGGGAAAAAATACACATACCGTTGTAATCGGGCGAGTTTCTACTTTCACACGCAACAGGAATTTTTGGGTTAGGTCAATCCGTTCGCGAGATATGGGAGTTTGAAGCCAAGAAATGGTTGAGAAGGCATACAATTTTTCGCAATTGTGCTGCTCCAAACGCTTAACCAGAATGGCCTAGGGAAAAATGCACATACCGTTGTAATCGGGCGAGTTTCTACTTTCAGATGCAACAGGAATTTTTGGGTTTAGTCAATCCGTTCGCGAGATATGGGAGTTTGAATCTAAGAAATGGTTGAGAAGACAACAAATTTTTCGCACTTCTGCTGCACCAAACGCTTAACCAGAATGGCCTAGGGAAAAAATACGCATACCGTTGTAACCGGGCGAGTTTCTACTTTCAGATGCAATAGGAATTTTTGGGTTAGGTCAATCCGTTTGCGAGATATGGGAGTTTGAAGCCAAGAAATGGTTGAGAAGACAACAAATTTTTCGCAATTCTGCTGCTCCAAACGCTTAACCAGAATGGCCTAGGGAAAAAATACACATACCGTTGTAATCGGGCGAGTTTCTACTTTCAGATGCAATAGAAATTTTTGGGTTAGGTCAATCCGTTCGCGAGATATGGGAGTTTGAAGCCAAGAAATGGTTGAGAAGACAAAAAATTTTTCGCAATTCTGCTGCTCCAAACGCTTAACCAGAACGGCTTAGGGAAAAAATACACATACCGTTGTAATCGGGCGAGTTTCTACTTTCAGATGCAACAGGAATTTTTGGGTTAGGTGAATCCGTTTGCGAGATATGGGAGTTTGAAGCCAAGAAATGCTTGGCAAGACAACAAATTTTTCGCACTTTTGCTGCTCCAGTCGCTTAACCAGAATGGCCTAGGGAAAAAATACACATACCGTTGTAATCGGGCGCGTTTCTACTTTCACACGCAACAGGAATTTTTGGGTTTGGTCAATCCGTTCGCGAGATATGGGAGTTTGAAGCCAAGAAATGGTTGAGAAGGCAAAAAATTTTTCGCAATTCTGCTGCTCCAAACGCTTAACCAGAATGGCCTACGGAAAAAATACACATACCGTTGTAATCGGGCGAGTTTCTACTTTCAGATGCAATAGGAATTTTTGGGTTGGGTCAATCCGTTCGCGTGATATGGGAGTTTGAAGCTAAGAAATGGTTGAGAAGGCAAAAAATTTTTCGCAATTCTGCTGCTTCAAACGCTTAACCAGAATGACCTAAGGAAAAAATACACCTACCGTTGTAACCGGGCTAGTTTCTACTTTCAGATGCAACAGGAATTTTTGGGTTAGGTCAATCCGTTCGCGAGATATGGCAGTTTGAAGCCAAGAAATGGTTGAGAAGACAACAAATTTTTCGCACTTCTGCTGCTCCAAACGCTTAACCAGAAAGGCCTAGGGAAAAAATACGCATACCGTTGTAATCGGGAGAGTTTCTACTTTCAGACGCAGAAGGAATTTTTGGTTTTGGTCAATCCGTTCGCGAGATATGGGACTTTGAAGCTAAGAAATGGTTGAGAAGACAACAAATTTTTCGCAATTCTGCTGCTCCAAACGCTTAACCAGAATGGCCTCGGGAAAAAATACACATACCGTTGTAATCGGGCGAGTTTCTACTTTTAGACGCAGAAGGAATTTTTGGGTTTGGTCAATCCGTTCGCGAGATATGGGAGTTTGAAGCCAAGAAATGGTTGGCAAGACAACAAATTTTTCGCAATTCTGCTGCTCCAGTCGCTTAACCAGAATGGCCTAGGGGAAAAATACACGTACCGTTGTAATCGGGCGAGTATCTTCTTTCAAATGCCATAGGAATTTTTGGGTTACGTCAATCCGTTCGCAAGGTATAAGAGTTTGAAGCTAAGAAATGATTGAGAAGTCAACAAATTTTTCGCAATTCTGCTGATCCGAACGCTTAACCAGAATGGCCTAGGGAAAATATACACATACTGTTGTAATCGGGCGAGTTTCTACTTTCAGTTACAATAGGAAGTTTTGGGTTAGGTCAATCCGTTCGCGAGATATGGGACTTTGAAGCTAAGAAATGGTTGACAAGACAACAAATTTTTCGCACTTCTGCTGCTCCAATCGCTTAACCAGAATGGCCTAGGGGAAAAATACACGTACCGTTGTAATCGGGCGAGTTTCTACTTTCAAATGCAATAGGAATTTTTGGGTTAGGTCAATCCGTTCGCGAGATAAGGGAGTTTGAAGCTAAGAAATGGTTGAGAAGAGAACAAATTTTTCGCAGTTCTGCTGCTCCAAACGCTTAGCCAGAACGGCCTAGGGTAAAAATACACATACCGTTGTAATCGGGCGAGTTTCTACTTTCAGCTACAATAGGAAGTTTTGGGTTATGTCAATCCGTTCGCGAGATATGGGACTTTGAAGCTAAGAAATGGTTGACAAGACAACAAATTTTTCGCACTTCTGCTGCTCCAAACGCTTAACCAGAATGGCGTAGGGGAAAAATATACATACCGTTGTAATCGGGCGAGTTTCTACTTTCAGATGCAACAGGAATTTTTGGGTTAGGTCAATCCGTTCGCGAGATATGGGAGTTTGAATCTAAGAAATGGTTGAGAAGACAACAAATTTTTCGCACTTCTGCTGCTCCAAACGCTTAACCAGAATGGCCTAGGGGAAAAATACACATACCGTTGTAATCGAGCGAGTTTCTACTTTCAGATGCAATAGGAATATTTGCGTTAGGTCAATCCGTTCGCGAGATATGGGAGTTTGAAGCCAAGAAATGGTAGAGAAGGCAAAAAATTTTTCACAATTCTGCTGCTCCAAACGCTTAACCAGAATGGCCTAGGGAAAAAATACGCATATCGTTGTAATCGGGAGAGTTTCTACTTTCAGACGCAGCAGGAATTTTTGGGTTTGGTCAATCCGTTCGTGAGATATGGGACTTTGAAGCTAAGAAATGGTTGAGAAGACAACAAATTTTTCGCAATTCTGCTGCTCCAAACGCTTAACCAGAATGGGCTAGGGAAAAAATACACATACCGTTGTAATCGGGCGAGTTTCTACTTTCACACGCAACAGGAATTTTTGGGTTAGGTCAATCCGTTCGCGAGATATGGGAGTTTGAAGCCAAGAAATGGTTGAGAAGGCATACAATTTTTCGCAATTCTGCTGCTCCAAACGCTTAACCAGAAAGGCATAAGGAAAAAATACACATACCGTTGTAATCGGGCGAGTTTCTACTTTCAGTTACAATAGGAAGTTTTGGGTTAGGTCAATCCGTTCGCGAGATATGGGACTTTGAATCTAAGAAATGGTTAACAACACAACAAATTTTTCGCACTTCTGCTGCTCCAAACGCTTAACATGAATGGCCTAGGGGAAAAATACACATACCGTTGTAATCGGGGGAGTTTCTACTTTCAGATGCAATAGGAATTTTTGGGTTTGGTCAATCCGTTCGCGAGATATGGGAGTTTGAAGCCAAGGAATGGTTGAGAAAGCAAAAAATTTTTCGCAATTCTGCTGCTTCAAAGGCTTAACTAGAAGGGCCTAGGGAAAAAATACACATACCGTTGTAATCGGGCGAGTTTCTACTTTCAGTTACAATAGGAATTTTTGGGTTTGGTCAATCCGTTCGCGAGATATGGGAGTTTGAAGCCAAGAAATGGTTAAGAAGGCAAAAAATTTTTCGCAATTCTGCTGCTCCAAACGCTTAACCAGAATGGCCTAAGGAAAAAATACACATACCGTTGTAACCGGGCGAGTTTCTACTCTCAGATGCAATAGGAATTTTTGGGTTAGGTCAATCCGTTTGCGAGATATGGGAGTTTGAAGCCAAGAAATGGTTGGGAAGACAACAAATTTTTCGCAATTCTGCTGCTCCAAACGCTTAACCAGAATGGCCTAGGGAAAAAATACGCATACCGTTGTAATCGGGCGAGTTTCTACTTTCAGATGCAATAGGGATTTTTCGGTTAGGTCAATCCGTTCGCGAGATATGGGAGTTTGAAGCCAAGAAATGGTTGAGAGGGCAAAAAATTTTTCGCAATTCTGCTGCTCCAAACGCTTAACCAGAATGGCCTACGGAAAAAATACACATACCGTTGTAATCGGGCGAGTTTCTACTTTCAGATGCAATAGGAATTTTTGGGTTGGGTCAATCCGTTCGCGAGATATGGGAGTTTGAAGCTAAGAAATGGTTGACAAGACAACAAATTTTTCGCACTTCTGCTGCTCCAATCGCTTAACCAGTATGGCCTAGGGGAAAAATACACGTACCGTTGTAATCGGGCGAGTTTCTACTTTCAAATGCAATAGGAATTTTTGGGTTAGGTCAATCCGTTCGCGAGATAAGGGAGTTTGAAGCTAAGAAATGGTTGAGAAGAGAACAAATTTTTCGCAATTCTGCTGCTCCAAACGCTTAACCAGAATGGCCTAGGGAAAAAATACACATGCCGTTGTAATCGGGCGAGTTTCTACTTTTAGACGCAGAAGGAATTTTTGGGTTTGGTCAATCCGTTCGCGAGATATGGGAGTTTGAAGCTAAGAAATGGTTGAGAAGACAACAAATTTTTCGCACTTCTGCTGCTCCAAACGCTTAACCAGAATGGCCTAGGGAAAAAATACTCATACAGTTGTAATCGGGCAAGTTTCTACTTTCAGATGCAATAGGAATTTTTGGGTTAGGTCAAACCGTTCGCGAGATATGGGAGTTTGAAGCCAAGAAATGGTTGAGAAGGCAAAAAATTTTTCGAAATTCTGCTGCTCCAAACGCTTAACCAGAATGGCCTAGGGAAAACGTACACATACCGTTGTGATCGGGCGAGCTTCTACTTTCAGACGCAAAAGGAATTTTTGGGTTAGGTCGATCCGTTCGCGAGATATGGGAGTTTGAAGCCAAGAAATGGTTGAGAAGGCAACAAATTTTTCGCAATTCTGCTGATCCGAACGCTTAACCAGAGTGGCCTAGGGAAAAAATACACGTACTGTTGTAATCGGGCGAGTTTCTACTTTCAGATGCAATAGGAATTTTTGGGTTAGGTCAATCCGTTCGCGAGATATGGCAGTTTGAAGCCAAGAAATGGTTGAGAAGGCAAAAAATTTTTCGCAATTCTGCTGCTCCAAACGCTTAACCAGAACGGCCTAGGAAAAAAATACACATACCGTTGTAATCGGGCGAGTTTCTACTTTCAGATGCAATAGGAATTTTTGGGTTGGGTCAATCCGTTCGCGAGATATGGGAGTTTGAAGCTAAGAAATGGTTGACAAGACAACAAATTTTTCGCACTTCTGCTGCTCCAATCGCTTAACCAGTATGGCCTAGGGGAAAAATACACGTACCGTTGTAATCGGGCGAGTTTCTACTTTCAAATGCAATAGGAATTTTTGGGTTAGGTCAATCCGTTCGCGAGATAAGGGAGTTTGAAGCTAAGAAATGGTTGAGAAGAGAACAAATTTTTCGCAATTCTGCTGCTCCAAACGCTTAACCAGAATGGCCTAGGGAAAAAATACACATGCCGTTGTAATCGGGCGAGTTTCTACTTTTAGACGCAGAAGGAATTTTTGGGTTTGGTCAATCCGTTCGCGAGATATGGGAGTTTGAAGCTAAGAAATGGTTGAGAAGACAACAAATTTTTCGCACTTCTGCTGCTCCAAACGCTTAACCAGAATGGCCTAGGGAAAAAATACTCATACAGTTGTAATCGGGCAAGTTTCTACTTTCAGATGCAATAGGAATTTTTGGGTTAGGTCAAACCGTTCGCGAGATATGGGAGTTTGAAGCCAAGAAATGGTTGAGAAGGCAAAAAATTTTTCGCAATTCTGCTGCTCCAAACGCTTAACCAGAATGGCCTAGGGAAAAAATACACATGCCGTTGTAATCGGGCGAGTTTCTGCTTTCAGATGCAATAGGAATTTTTGGGTTGGGTCAATCCGTTCGCGAGATATGGGAGTTTGAAGCTAAGAAATGGTTGACAAGACAACAAATTTTTCGCACTTCTGCTGCTCCAATCGGTTAACCAGAATGGCCTAGGGGAAAAATACACGTACCGTTGTAATCGGGCGAGTTTCTACTTTCAGATGCAATAGGGATTTTTCGGTTAGGTCAATCCGTTCGCGAGATATGGGAGTTTGAAGCCAAGAAATGGTTGAGAGGGCAAAAAATTTTTCGCAATTCTGCTGCTCCAAACGCTTAACCAGAATGGCCTACGGAAAAAATACACATACCGTTGTAATCGGGCAAGTTTCTACTTTCAGATGCAATAGGAATTTTTGGGTTAGGTCAACCCGTTCGCGAGATATGGGAGTTTGAAACCAAGAAATGGTTGAGAAGGCAAAAAATTTTTCGCAATTCTGCTGCTCCAAACGCTTAACCAGAGTGGCCTAGGGAAAAAATACACATACCGTTGTGATCGGGCGAGCTTCTAGTTTCAGACGCAAAAGGAATTTTTGGGTTAGGTCGTTCCGTTCGCGAGATATGGGAGTTTGAAGCCAAGAAATGGTTGAGAAGGCAACAAATTTTTCGCAATTCTGCTGATCCGAACGCTTAACCAGAATGGCCTAGGGAAAAATACACATACCGCTGTTATCGGGTGAGTTTCTACTTTCAGACGCAGCAGGAATTTTTGGGTTTGGTCAATCCGTTCGTGAGATATGGGACTTTGAAGCTGAGAAATGGTTGAGAAGACAACAAATTTTTCGCAATTCTCCTGCTCCAAACGATTAACCAGAATGGGCTAGGGGAAAAATACACATATCGTTCTAATCGGGCGAGTTTCTACTTTCACACGCAACAGGAATTTTTGGGTTAGGTCAATCCGTTCGCGAGATATGGGAGTTTGAAGCCAAGAAATGGTTGAGAAGGCATACAATTTTTCACAATTCTGCTGTTCCGAACGCTTAACCAGAATGGCCTAGGGAAAAATACACATACCGCTGTAGTCGGGCGAGTTTCTACTTTCAGATGCAATAGGAATTTCTGGGTTAGGTCAATCCGTTCGCGAGATATGGCAGTTTGAAGCCAAGAAATGGTTGAGAAGGCAAAAAATTTTTCGCAATTCTGCTGCTCCAAACGCTTAACCAGAACGGCCTAGGAAAAAAATACACATACCGTTGTAATCGGGCGAGTTTCTACTTTCAGATGCAACAGGAATTTTTGGGTTAGGTCAATCCGTTCGCGAGATATGGGAGTTTGAATCTAAGAAATGGTTGAGAAGACAACAAATTTTTCGCACTTCTGCTGCTCCAAACGCTTAACCAGAATGGCCTAGGGAAAAAATACACGTACCGTTGTAATCGGGCGAGTTTCTACTTTCAGATGCAATAGGAATTTTTGGGTTAGGTCAATCCGTTCGCGAGATATTGGAGTTTGAAGCCAAGAAATGGTTGAGAAGGCAAAAAATTTTTCGCAATTCTACTGCTCCAAACGCTTAACCAGAATGGCCTAGGGAAAAAATACACATACCGTTGTAATCGGGCGAGTTTCTACTTTCACACGCAACAGGAATTTTTGGGTTAGGTCAATCCGTTCGCGAGATATGGGAGTTTGAAGCCAAGAAATGGTTGAGAAGGCATACAATTTTTCGCAATTCTGCTGTTCCGAACGCTTAACCAGAATGGCCTAGGGAAAAATACACATACCGCTGTAGTCGGGCGAGTTTCTACTTTCAGATGCAACAGGAATTTTTGGGTTAGGTCAATCCGTTCGCGAGATATGCCAGTTTGAAGCCAAGAAATGGTTGAGAAGGCAAAAAATTTTTCGCAATTCTGCTGCTCCAAACGCTTAACCAGAACGGCCTAGGGAAAAAATACACATACCGTTGTAATCGGGCGAGTTTCTACTTTCAGATGCAATAGGAATTTTTGGGTTAGGTCAAACCGTTCGCGAGATATGGGAGTTTGAAGACAAGAAATGGTTGAGAAGGCAAAAAGTTTTTCGCAATTGTGCTGCTCCAAACGCTTAACCAGAATGGCCTAGGGAAAAAATACACATACCGTTGTAATCGGGCGAGTTTCTACTTTCAGACGCAACAGGAATTTTTGGGTAAGGTCAATCCGTTCGCGAGATATGGGAGTTTGAAGACAAGAAATGGTTGAGAAGACAACAAATTTTTCGCACTTCTGCTACTCCAAACGCTTAACCAGAATGGCCTAGGGAAAAAATACACATACCTTTGTAATCGTGCGAGTTTCTACGTTCAGATGCAACAGGAATTTTTGGGTTAGGTCAATCTGTTCGCGAGATATGGGAGTTTGAAGCTAAGAAATGGTTGAGAAGACAACAAATTTTTCGCACTTCTGCTGCTCCAAACGCTTAACCAGAATGGCCTAGGGAAAAAATACACGTACCGTTGTAATCGGGCGAGTTTCTACTTTCAGACGCAGCAGGAATTTTTGGGTTTGGTCAATCCGTTCGTGAGATTTGGGACATTGAAGCTAAGAAATGGTTGAGAAGACAACAAATTTTTCGCAATTCTGCTGCTCCAAACGCTTAACCAGAACGGCCTAGGGAAAAAATACACATACCGTTGTAATCGGGCGAGTTTCTACTTTCAGATGCAATAGGAATTTTTGGGTTAGGTCAATCCGTTCGCGAGATATGGCAGTTTGAAGCCAAGAAATGGTTGAGAAGGAAAAAAATTTTTCGCAATTCTGCTGCTCCAAACGCTTAACCAGAACGGCCTAGGGAAAAAATACACACACCGTTGTAATCGGGCGAGTTTCTACTTTCAGATGCAATAGGAATTTTTGGGTTAGGTCAATCTGTTCGCGAGATATGGGAGTTTGAAACCAAGAAATGGTTGAGAAGGCAAAACTTTTTTCGCAATTCTGCTGCTCCAAACGCTTAACCAGAATGGCCTAGGGAAAAAATACGCATATCGTTGTAATCGGGCGAGTTTCTACTTTCAGACGCAGCAGGAATTTTTGGGTTTGGTCAATCCGTTCGTGAGATATGGGACTTTGAAGCTAAGAAATGGTTGAGAAGACAACAAATTTTTCGCAATTCTGCTGCTCCAAACGCTTAACCAGAACTGCCTAGGGAAAAAATACACATACCGTTGTAATCGGGCGAGTCTCTACTTTCAGATGCAATAGGAATTTTTGGGTTAGGTCAATCCGTTCGCGAGATATGGGAGTTTGAAGACAAGAAATGGTTGAGAAGACAACAAATTTTTCGCACTTCTGCTACTCCAAACGCTTAACCAGAATGGCCTAGGGAAAAAATACACATACCTTTGTAATCGTGCGAGTTTCTACTTTCAGATGCAACAGGAATTTTTGGGTTAGGTCAATCTGTTCGCGAGATATGGGAGTTTGAAGCTAAGAAATGGTTGAGAAGACAACAAATTTTTCGCACTTCTGCTGCTCCAAACGCTTAACCAGAATGGCCTAGGGAAAAAATACACGTACCGTTGTAATCGGGCGAGTTTCTACTTTCAGACGCAGCAGGAATTTTTGGGTTTGGTCAATCCGTTCGTGAGATTTGGGACATTGAAGCTAAGAAATGGTTGAAAAGACAACAAATTTTTCGCAATTCTGCTGCTCCAAACGCTTAACCAGAACGGCCTAGGGAAAAAATACACATACCGTTGTAATCGGGCGAGTTTCTACTTTCAGATGCAATAGGAATTTTTGGGTTAGGTCAATCCGTTCGCGAGATATGGGAGTTTGAAGACAAGAAATGGTTGAGAAGGCAAAAAGTTTTTCGCAATTGTGCTGCTCCAAACGCTTAACCAGAATGGCCTAGGGAAAAAATACACATACCGTTGTAATCGGGCGAGTTTCTACTTTCAGACGCAACAGGAATTTTTGGGTTTGGTCAATCCGTTAGCGAGATATGGGACTTTGAAGCTAAGAAATGGTTGAGAAGACAACAAATTTTTCGCAATTCTGCTGCTCCAAACGCTTAACCAGAACGGGCTAGGGAAAAAATACACATACCGTTGTAATCGGGCGAGTTTCTACTTTCACACGCAACAGGAATTTTTGGGTTAGGTCAATCCGTTCGCGAGATATGGGAATTTGGAGCCAAGAAATGGTTGAGAAGGCATACAATTTTTCGCAATTCTGCTGTTCCGAACGCTTAACCAGAATGGCCTAGGGAAAAATACACATACCGCTGTAGTCGGGCGAGTTTCTACTTTCAGATGCAATAGGAATTTTTGGGTTAGGTCAATCCGTTCGCGAGATATGGCAGTTTGAAGCCAAGAAATGGTTGAGAAGGAAAAAAATTTTTCGCAATTCTGCTGCTCCAAACGCTTAACCAGAACGGCCTAGGGAAAAAATACACACACCGTTGTAATCGGGCGAGTTTCTACTTTCAGATGCAATAGGAATTTTTGGGTTAGGTCAATCCGTTCGCGAGATATGGGAGTTTGTAGACAAGAAATGGTTCAGAAGGCAAAAAATTTTTCGCAATTCTGCTGCTCCGAACGCTTAATCAGAATGGCCTAGGGAAAAAATACACATACCGTTGTAATCGGGCGAGTTTCTACTTTCAGATGCAATAGGAATTTTTGGGTTAGGTCATTCCGTTCGCGAGATATGGGACTTTGAATCCAAGAAATGGTAGAGAAGGCAAAAAATTTTTCACAATTCTGCTGCTCCAAACGCTTAACCAGAATGGCCTAGGGAAAAAATACACATACCGTTGTAATCGGGCGAGTTTCTACTTTCAGATGCAATAGGAATTTTTGGGTTAGGTCAATCCGTTCGCGAGATATTGGAGTTTGAAGCCAAGAAATGGTTGAGAAGGCAAAAAATTTTTCGCAATTCTGCTGCTCCAAACGCTTAACCAGAATGGCCTAGGGAAAAAATACACATACCGTTGTAATCGGGCGAGTTTCTACTTTCAGTTACAATAGGAAGTTTTGGGTTAGGTCAATCCGTTCGCGAGATATGGGACTTTGAAGCTAAGAAATTGTTGACAAGACAACAAATTTTTCGCACTTCTGTTGCTCCAAACGCTTAACCAGAATGGCCTAGGGAAAAAATACAAATACCGTTGTAATCGGGCGAGTTTCTACTTCAGACGCAACAGGAATTTTTGGGTTAGGTCAATCCGTTCGCGAGATATTGGAGTTTGAAGCCAAGAAATGGTTGAGAAGGCAAAAAATTTTTCGCAATTCTGCTTCTCGAAACGCTTAACCAGAATGGCCTAGGGAAAAAATACACGTACCGTTGTAATCGGGCGAGTTTCCACTTTCAGATGCAATAGGAATTTTTGGGTTAGGTCAATCCGTTCGCGAGATATTGGAGTTTGAAGCCAAGAAATGGTTGAGAAGGCAAAAAATTTTTCGCAATTCTGCTGCTCCAAACGCTTAACCAGAATGGCCTAGGGAAAAAATACGCATACCGTTGTAATCGAGCGAGTTTCTACTTTCAGATGCAATAGGAATTTTTGCGTTAGGTCAATCCGTTCGCGAGATATGGGAGTTTGAAGCCAAGAAATGGTAGAGAAGGCAAAAAATTTTTCACAATTCTGCTGCTCCAAACGCTTAACCAGAATGGCCTAGGGAAAAAATACACATACCGTTGTAATCGGGCGCGTTTCTACTTTCACACGCAACAGGAATTTTTGGGTTATGTCAATCCGTTCGCGAGATATGGGAGTTTGAAACCAAGAAATGGTTGAGAAGGCAAAACATTTTTCGCAATTCTGCTGCTCCAAACGCTTAACCAGAATGGCCTAGGGAAAAAATACACATACCGTTGTAATCGGGCGAGTTTCTACTTTCAGTTACAATAGGAAGTTTTGGGTTAGGTCAATCCGTTCGCGAGATATGGTACTTTGAAGCTAAGAAATTGTTGACAAGACAACAAATTTTTCGCACTTCTGCTGCTCCAAACGCTTAACCAGAATGGCCTAGGGAAAAAATACAAATACCGTTGTAATCGGGCGAGTTTCTACTTCAGACGCAACAGGAATTTTTGGGTTAGGTCAATCCGTTCGCGAGATATTGGAGTTTGAAGCCAAGAAATGGTTGAGAAGGCAAAAAATTTTTCGCAATTCTGCTGCACCAAACGCTTAACCAGAATGGCCTAGGGAAAAAATACACGTACCGTTGTAATCGGGCGAGTTTCTACTTTCAGATGCAATAGGAATTTCTGGGTTAGGTCAATCCGTTCGCGAGATATGGGAGTTTGAAACAAAGAAATGGTTCAGAAGGCAAAAAATTTTTCGCAATTCTGCTGCTCCAAACGCTTAAACAGAATGGCCTAGTGAAAAAATACGCATATCGTTGTAATCGGGCGAGTTTCTACTTTCAGACGCAGCAGGAATTTTTGGGTTTGGTCAATCCGTTCGTGAGATATGGGACTTTGAAGCTAAGAAATGGTTGAGAAGACAACAAATTTTTCGCAATTCTGCTGCTCCAAACGCTTAACCAGAATGGCCTAGGGAAAAAATACACATACCGTTGTAATCGGGCGAGTTTCTACTTTCAGTTACAATAGGAAGTTTTGGGTTAGGTCAATCCGTTCGCGAGATATGGGACTTTGAAGCTAAGAAATTGTTGACAAGACAACAAATTTTTCGCACTTCTGTTGCTCCAAACGCTTAACCAGAATGGCCTAGGGAAAAAATACAAATACCGTTGTAATCGGGCGAGTTTCTACTTCAGACGCAACAGGAATTTTTGGGTTAGGTCAATCCGTTCGCGAGATATTGGAGTTTGAAGCCAAGAAATGGTTGAGAAGGCAAAAAATTTTTCGCAATTCTGCTTCTCGAAACGCTTAACCAGAATGGCCTAGGGAAAAAATACACGTACCGTTGTAATCGGGCGAGTTTCCACTTTCAGATGCAATAGGAATTTTTGGGTTAGGTCAATCCGTTCGCGAGATATTGGAGTTTGAAGCCAAGAAATGGTTGAGAAGGCAAAAAATTTTTCGCAATTCTGCTGCTCCAAACGCTTAACCAGAATGGCCTAGGGAAAAAATACGCATACCGTTGTAATCGAGCGAGTTTCTACTTTCAGATGCAATAGGAATTTTTGCGTTAGGTCAATCCGTTCGCGAGATATGGGAGTTTGAAGCCAAGAAATGGTAGAGAAGGCAAAAAATTTTTCACAATTCTGCTGCTCCAAACGCTTAACCAGAATGGCCTAGGGAAAAAATACACATACCGTTGTAATCGGGCGCGTTTCTACTTTCACACGCAACAGGAATTTTTGGGTTATGTCAATCCGTTCGCGAGATATGGGAGTTTGAAACCAAGAAATGGTTGAGAAGGCAAAACATTTTTCGCAATTCTGCTGCTCCAAACGCTTAACCAGAATGGCCTAGGGAAAAAATACACATACCGTTGTAATCGGGCGAGTTTCTACTTTCAGTTACAATAGGAAGTTTTGGGTTAGGTCAATCCGTTCGCGAGATATGGTACTTTGAAGCTAAGAAATTGTTGACAAGATAACAAATTTTTCGCACTTCTGCTGCTCCAAACGCTTAACCAGAATGGCCTAGGGAAAAAATACAAATACCGTTGTAATCGGGCGAGTTTCTACTTCAGACGCAACAGGAATTTTTGGGTTAGGTCAATCCGTTCGCGAGATATTGGAGTTTGAAGCCAAGAAATGGTTGAGAAGGCAAAAAATTTTTCGCAATTCTGCTGCACCAAACGCTTAACCAGAATGGCCTAGGGAAAAAATACACGTACCGTTGTAATCGGGCGAGTTTCTACTTTCAGATGCAATAGGAATTTCTGGGTTAGGTCAATCCGTTCGCGAGATATGGGAGTTTGAAACAAAGAAATGGTTCAGAAGGCAAAAAATTTTTCGCAATTCTGCTGCTCCAAACGCTTAAACAGAATGGCCTAGTGAAAAAATACGCATATCGTTGTAATCGGGCGAGTTTCTACTTTCAGACGCAGCAGGAATTTTTGGGTTTGGTCAATCCGTTCGTGAGATATGGGACTTTGAAGCTAAGAAATGGTTGAGAAGACAACAAATTTTTCGCAATTCTGCTGCTCCAAACGCTTAACCAGAACTGCCTAGGGAAAAAATACACATACCGTTGTAATCGGGCGAGTTTCTACTTTCAGTTACAATAGGAAGTTTTGGGTTAGGTCAATCCGTTCGCGAGATATGGGAGTTTGAAGACAAGAAATGGTTGAGAAGACAACAAATTTTTCGCAATTCTGCTGCTCCAAACGCTTAACCAGAATGGCCTAGGGAAAAAATACACGTACCGTTGTAATCGGGCGAGTTTCTACTTTCAGACGCAGCAGGAATTTTTGGGTTTGGTCAATCCGTTCGTGAGATATGGGACTTTGAAGCTAAGAAATGGTTGAGAAGACAACAAATTTTTCGCAATTCTGCTGCTCCAAACGCTTAACCAGAACGGCCTAGGGAAAAAATACACATACCGTTGTAATCGGGCGAGTTTCTACTTTCAGATGCAATAGGAATTTTTGGGTTAGGTCAATCCGTTCGCGAGATATGGGAGTTTGAAGACAAGAAATGGTTGAGAAGGCAAAAAGTTTTTCGCAATTGTGCTGCTCCAAACGCTTAACCAGAATGGCCTAGGGAAAAAATACACATACCGTTGTAATCGGGCGAGTTTCTACTTTCAGACGCAACAGGAATTTTTGGGTTTGGTCAATCCGTTAGCGAGATATGGGACTTTGAAGCTAAGAAATGGTTGAGAAGACAACAAATTTTTCGCAATTCTGCTGCTCCAAACGCTTAACCAGAACGGGCTAGGGAAAAAATACACATACCGTTGTAATCGGGCGAGTTTCTACTTTCACACGCAACAGGAATTTTTGGGTTAGGTCAATCCGTTCGCGAGATATGGGAATTTGGAGCCAAGAAATGGTTGAGAAGGCATACAATTTTTCGCAATTCTGCTGTTCCGAACGCTTAACCAGAATGGCCTAGGGAAAAATACACATACCGCTGTAGTCGGGCGAGTTTCTACTTTCAGATGCAATAGGAATTTTTGGGTTAGGTCAATCCGTTCGCGAGATATGGCAGTTTGAAGCCAAGAAATGGTTGAGAAGGAAAAAAATTTTTCGCAATTCTGCTGCTCCAAACGCTTAACCAGAACGGCCTAGGGAAAAAATACACACACCGTTGTAATCGGGCGAGTTTCTACTTTCAGATGCAATAGGAATTTTTGGGTTAGGTCAATCCATTCGCGAGATATGGGAGTTTGTATACAAGAAATGGTTCAGAAGGCAAAAAATTTTTCGCAATTCTGCTGCTCCGAACGCTTAATCAGAATGGCCTAGGGAAAAAATACACATACCGTTGTAATCGGGCGAGTTTCTACTTTCAGATGCAATAGGAATTTTTGGGTTAGGTCATTCCGTTCGCGAGATATGGGACTTTGAAGCCAAGAAATGGTAGAGAAGGCAAAAAATTTTTCACAATTCTGCTGCTCCAAACGCTTAACCAGAATGGCCTAGGGAAAAAATACACATACCGTTGTAATCGGGCGAGTTTCTACTTTCAGATGCAATAGGAATTTTTGGGTTAGGTCAATCCGTTCGCGAGATATTGGAGTTTGAAGCCAAGAAATGGTTGAGAAGGCAAAAAATTTTTCGCAATTCTGCTGCTCCAAACGCTTAACCAGAATGGCCTAGGGAAAAAATACACATACCGTTGTAATCGGGCGAGTTTCTACTTTCAGTTACAATACGAAGTTTTGGGTTAGGTCAATCCGTTCGCGAGATATGGGACTTTGAAGCTAAGAAATTGTTGACAAGACAACAAATTTTTCGCACTTCTGCTGCTCCAAACGCTTAACCAGAATGGCCTAGGGAAAAAATACAAATACCGTTGTAATCGGGCGAGTTTCTACTTCAGACGCAACAGGAATTTTTGGGTTAGGTCAATCCGTTCGCGAGATATTGGAGTTTGAAGCCAAGAAATGGTTGAGAAGGCAAAAAATTTTTCGCAATTCTGCTTCTCGAAACGCTTAACCAGAATGGCCTAGGGAAAAAATACACGTACCTTTGTAATCGGGCGAGTTTCTACTTTCAGATGCAATGGGAATTTTTGGGTTAGGTCAATCCGTTCGCGAGATATTGGAGTTTGAAGCCAAGAAATGGTTGAGAAGGCAAAAAATTTTTCGCAATTCTGCTGCTCCAAACGCTTAACCAGAATGGCCTAGGGAAAAAATACACATACCGTTGTAATCGAGCGAGTTTCTACTTTCAGACGCAGCAGGAATTTTTGGGTTTGGTCAATCCGTTCGTGAGATATGGGACTTTGAAGCTAAGAAATGGTTGAGAAGACAACAAATTTTTCCCAATTCTGCTGCTCCAAACGCTTAACCAGAACGGCCTAGGGAAAAAATACACATACCGTTGTAATCGGGCGAGTTTCTACTTTCAGATGCAATAGGAATTTTTGGGTTAGGTCAATCCGTTCGCGAGATATGGGAGTTTGAAGACAAGAAATGGTTGAGAAGGCAAAAAGTTTTTCGCAATTGTGCTGCTCCAAACGCTTAACCAGAATGGCCTAGGGAAAAAATACACATACCGTTGTAATCGGGCGAGTTTCTACTTTCAGACGCAACAGGAATTTTTGGGTTTGGTCAATCCGTTAGCGAGATATGGGACTTTGAAGCTAAGAAATGGTTGAGAAGACAACAAATTTTTCGCAATTCTGCTGCTCCAAACGCTTAACCAGAACGGGCTAGGGAAAAAATACACATACCGTTGTAATCGGGCGAGTTTCTACTTTCACACGCAACAGGAATTTTTGGGTTAGGTCAATCCGTTCGCGAGATATGGGAATTTGGAGCCAAGAAATGGTTGAGAAGGCATACAATTTTTCGCAATTCTGCTGTTCCGAACGCTTAACCAGAATGGCCTAGGGAAAAATACACATACCGCTGTAGTCGGGCGAGTTTCTACTTTCAGATGCAATAGGAATTTTTGGGTTAGGTCAATCCGTTCGCGAGATATGGCAGTTTGAAGCCAAGAAATGGTTGAGAAGGAAAAAAATTTTTCGCAATTCTGCTGCTCCAAACGCTTAACCAGAACGGCCTAGGGAAAAAATACACACACCGTTGTAATCGGGCGAGTTTCTACTTTCAGATGCAATAGGAATTTTTGGGTTAGGTCAATCCATTCGCGAGATATGGGAGTTTGTATACAAGAAATGGTTCAGAAGGCAAAAAATTTTTCGCAATTCTGCTGCTCCGAACGCTTAATCAGAATGGCCTAGGGAAAAAATACACATACCGTTGTAATCGGGCGAGTTTCTACTTTCAGATGCAATAGGAATTTTTGGGTTAGGTCATTCCGTTCGCGAGATATGGGACTTTGAAGCCAAGAAATGGTAGAGAAGGCAAAAA
Source organism: Ptiloglossa arizonensis (assembly GCF_051014685.1). Classification (NCBI taxonomy): domain Eukaryota; kingdom Metazoa; phylum Arthropoda; class Insecta; order Hymenoptera; family Colletidae; genus Ptiloglossa; species Ptiloglossa arizonensis. The sequence continues at coordinate 31,766 of NW_027479864.1, forward strand.
ATTTTTCACAATTCTGCTGCTCCAAACGCTTAACCAGAATGGCCTAGGGAAAAAATACACATACCGTTGTAATCGGGCGAGTTTCTACTTTCAGATGCAATAGGAATTTTTGGGTTAGGTCAATCCGTTCGCGAGATATTGGAGTTTGAAGCCAAGAAATGGTTGAGAAGGCAAAAAATTTTTCGCAATTCTGCTGCTCCAAACGCTTAACCAGAATGGCCTAGGGAAAAAATACACATACCGTTGTAATCGGGCGAGTTTCTACTTTCAGTTACAATACGAAGTTTTGGGTTAGGTCAATCCGTTCGCGAGATATGGGACTTTGAAGCTAAGAAATTGTTGACAAGACAACAAATTTTTCGCACTTCTGCTGCTCCAAACGCTTAACCAGAATGGCCTAGGGAAAAAATACAAATACCGTTGTAATCGGGCGAGTTTCTACTTCAGACGCAACAGGAATTTTTGGGTTAGGTCAATCCGTTCGCGAGATATTGGAGTTTGAAGCCAAGAAATGGTTGAGAAGGCAAAAAATTTTTCGCAATTCTGCTTCTCGAAACGCTTAACCAGAATGGCCTAGGGAAAAAATACACGTACCGTTGTAATCGGGCGAGTTTCTACTTTCAGATGCAATAGGAATTTTTGGGTTAGGTCAATCCGTTCGCGAGATATTGGAGTTTGAAGCCAAGAAATGGTTGAGAAGGCAAAAAATTTTTCGCAATTCTGCTGCTCCAAACGCTTAACCAGAATGGCCTAGGGAAAAAATACACATACCGTTGTAATCGAGCGAGTTTCTACTTTCAGACGCAGCAGGAATTTTTGGGTTTGGTCAATCCGTTCGTGAGATATGGGACTTTGAAGCTAAGAAATGGTTGAGAAGACAACAAATTTTTCGCAATTCTGCTGCTCCAAACGCTTAACCAGAACGGCCTAGGGAAAAAATACACATACCGTTGTAATCGGGCGAGTTTCTACTTTCAGATGCAATAGGAATTTTTGGGTTAGGTCAATCCGTTCGCGAGATATGGGAGTTTGAAGACAAGAAATGGTTGAGAAGGCAAAAAGTTTTTCGCAATTGTGCTGCTCCAAACGCTTAACCAGAATGGCCTAGGGAAAAAATACACATACCGTTGTAATCGGGCGAGTTTCTACTTTCAGACGCAACAGGAATTTTTGGGTTTGGTCAATCCGTTAGCGAGATATGGGACTTTGAAGCTAAGAAATGGTTGAGAAGACAACAAATTTTTCGCAATTCTGCTGCTCCAAACGCTTAACCAGAACGGGCTAGGGAAAAAATACACATACCGTTGTAATCGGGCGAGTTTCTACTTTCACACGCAACAGGAATTTTTGGGTTAGGTCAATCCGTTCGCGAGATATGGGAATTTGGAGCCAAGAAATGGTTGAGAAGGCATACAATTCTTCGCAATTCTGCTGTTCCGAACGCTTAACCAGAATGGCCTAGGGAAAAATACACATACCGCTGTAGTCGGGCGAGTTTCTACTTTCAGATGCAATAGGAATTTTTGGGTTAGGTCAATCCGTTCGCGAGATATGGCAGTTTGAAGCCAAGAAATGGTTGAGAAGGAAAAAAATTTTTCGCAATTCTTCTGCTCCAAACGCTTAACCAGAACGGCCTAGGGAAAAAATACACACACCGTTGTAATCGGGCGAGTTTCTACTTTCAGATGCAATAGGAATTTTTGGGTTAGGTCAATCCGTTCGCGAGATATTGGAGTTTGAAGCCAAGAAATGGTTGAGAAGGCAAAAAATTTTTCGCAATTCTGCTGCTCCAAACGCTTAACCAGAATGGCCTAGGGAAAAAATACACATACCGTTGTAATCGGGCGAGTTTCTACTTTCAGTTACAATACGAAGTTTTGGGTTAGGTCAATCCGTTCGCGAGATATGGGACTTTGAAGCTAAGAAATTGTTGACAAGACAACAAATTTTTCGCACTTCTGCTGCTCCAAACGCTTAACCAGAATGGCCTAGGGAAAAAATACAAATACCGTTGTAATCGGGCGAGTTTCTACTTCAGACGCAACAGGAATTTTTGGGTTAGGTCAATCCGTTCGCGAGATATTGGAGTTTGAAGCCAAGAAATGGTTGAGAAGGCAAAAAATTTTTCGCAATTCTGCTTCTCGAAACGCTTAACCAGAATGGCCTAGGGAAAAAATACACGTACCGTTGTAATCGGGCGAGTTTCTACTTTCAGATGCAATAGGAATTTTTGGGTTAGGTCAATCCGTTCGCGAGATATTGGAGTTTGAAGCCAAGAAATGGTTGAGAAGGCAAAAAATTTTTCGCAATTCTGCTGCTCCAAACGCTTAACCAGAATGGCCTAGGGAAAAAATACACATACCGTTGTAATCGAGCGAGTTTCTACTTTCACACGCAACAGGAATTTTTGGGTTAGGTCAATCCGTTCGCGAGATATGGGACTTTGAAGCCAAGAAATGGTAGAGAAGGCAAAAAATTTTTCCCAATTCTGCTGCTCCAAACGCTTAACCAGAATGGCCTAGGGAAAAAATACACGTACCGTTGTAATCGGGCGAGTTTCTACATTCAAACGCAACAGGAATTTTTGGGTTAGGTCAATCCGTTCGCGAGATATGGGAGTTTGAAGCCAAGAAATGGTTGAGAAGGCATACAATTTTTCGCAATTCTGCTGTTCCGAACGCTTAACCAGAATGGCCTAGGGAAAAATACACATACCGCTGTAGTCGGGCGAGTTTCTACTTTCAGATGCAATAGGAATTTTTGGGTTAGGTCAATCCGTTCACGAGATATGGCAGTTTGAAGCCAAGAAATGGTTGAGAAGGCAAAAAATTTTTCGCAATTCTGCTGCTCCAAACGCTTAACCAGAATGGCCTAGGGAAAAAATACGCATACCGTTGTAATTGAGCGAGTTTCTACTTTCAGATGCAATAGGAATTTTTGCGTTAGGTCAATCCGTTCGCGAGATATGGGAGTTTGAAGCCAAGAAATGGTAGAGAAGGCAGAAAATTTTTCACAATTCTGCTGCTCCAAACGCTTAACCAGAATGGCCTAGGGAAAAAATACACATACCGTTGTAATCGGGCGCGTTTCTACTTTCACACGCAACAGGAATTTTTGGGTTATGTCAATCCGTTCGCGAGATATGGGAGTTTGAAACCAAGAAATGGTTGAGAAGGCAAAACATTTTTCGCAATTCTGCTGCTCCAAACGCTTAACCAGAATGGCCTAGGGAAAAAATACACATACCGTTGTAATCGGGCGAGTTTCTACTTTCAGTTACAATAGGAAGTTTTGGGTTAGGTCAATCCGTTCGCGAGATATGGTACTTTGAAGCTAAGAAATTGTTGACAAGACAACAAATTTTTCGCACTTCTGCTGCTCCAAACGCTTAACCAGAATGGCCTAGGGAAAAAATACAAATACCGTTGTAATCGGGCGAGTTTCTACTTCAGACGCAACAGGAATTTTTGGGTTAGGTCAATCCGTTCGCGAGATATTGGAGTTTGAAGCCAAGAAATGGTTGAGAAGGCAAAAAATTTTTCGCAATTCTGCTGCACCAAACGCTTAACCAGAATGGCCTAGGGAAAAAATACACATACCGTTGTAATCGGGCGAGTTTCTACTTTCAGATGCAATAGGAATTTTTGGGTTAGGTCAATCCGTTCGCGAGATATGGGAGTTTGAAACAAAGAAATGGTTCAGAAGGCTAAAAATTTTTCGCAATTCTGCTGCTCCAAACGCTTAAACAGAATGGCCTAGTGAAAAAATTCGCATATCGTTGTAATCGGGCGAGTTTCTACTTTCAGACGCAGCAGGAATTTTTGGGTTTGGTCCATCCGTTCGTGAGATATGGGACTTTGAAGCTAAGAAATGGTTGAGAAGACAACAAATTTTTCGCAATTCTCCTGCTCCAAACGCTTAACCAGAATGGGCTAGGGAAAAAATACACATACCGTTGTAATCGGGCGTGTTTCTACTTTCACACGCAACAGGAATTTTTGGGTTAGGTCAATCCGTTCGCGAGATATGGGAGTTTGAAGCCAAGAAATGGTTGAGAAGGCATACAATTTTTCGCAATTCTGCTGATCCGAACGCTTAACCAGAATGGCCTAGGGAAAAATACACATACCGCTGTGGTCGGGCGAGTTTCTACTTTCAGATGCAATAGGAATTTTTGGGTTAGGTCAATCCGTTCGCGAGATATGGCAGTTTGAAGCCAAGAAATGGTTGAGAAGGCAACAAATTTTTCGCAATTCTGCTGCTCCAAACGCTTAACCAGAACGGCCTAGGGAAAAAATACACATACCGTTGTAATCGGGCGAGTCTCTACTTTCAGATGCAATAGGAATTTTTGGGTCAGGTCAATCCGTTCGCGAGATATGGGAGTTTGAAGACATGAAATGGTTGAGAAGACAATAAATTTTTCGCACTTCTGCTGCTCCAAACGCTTAACCAGAATGGCCTAGGGAAAAAATACACATACCGTTGTAATCGGGCGAGTTTCTACTTTCAGTTGCAACAGGAATTTTTGGGTTAGGTCAATCCGTTCGCCAGATATGGGAGTTTGAAGCTAAGAAATGGTTGAGAAGACAACAAATTTTTCACACTTCTGCTGCTCCAAACGCTTAACCAGAATGGCCTAGGGAAAAAATACACATACCGTTGTAATCGGGCGAGTTTCTACTTTCAGATACAATAGGAATTTTTGGGTTAGGTCAATCCGTTCGCGAGATATTGGAGTTTGAAGCCAAGAAATGGTTGAGAAGGCAAAAAATTTTTCGCAATTCTGCTGCTCCAAACGCTTAACCAGAATGGCCTAGGGAAAAAATACACATACCGCTGTGGTCGGGCGAGTTTCTACTTTCAGATGCAATAGGAATTTTTGGGTTAGATCAATCCGTTCGCGAGATATGGCAGTTTGAAGCCAAGAAATGGTTGAGAAGGCAACAAATTTTTCGCAATTCTGCTGCTCCAAACGCTTAACCAGAACGGCCTAGGGAAAAAATACACATACCTTTGTAATCGGGCGAGTCTCTACTTTCAGATGCAATAGGAATTTTTGGGTTAGGTCAATCCGTTCGCGAGATATGGGAGTTTGAAGACAAGAAATGTTTGAGAAGACAACAAATTTTTCGCACTTCTGCTGCTCCAAACGCTTAACCAGAATGGCCTAGGGAAAAAATACACATACCGTTGTAATCGGGCGAGTTTCTACTTTCAGTTGCAACAGGAATTTTTGGGTTAGGTCAATCCGTTCGCCAGATATGGGAGTTTGAAGCTAAGAAATGGTTGAGAAGACAACAAATTTTTCACACTTCTGCTGCTCCAAACGCTTAACCAGAATGGCCTAGGGAAAAAATACACATACCGTTGTAATCGGGCGAGTTTCTACTTTCAGAAACAATAGGAATTTTTGGGTTAGGTCAATCCGTTCGCGAGATATTGGAGTTTGAAGCCAAGAAATGGTTGAGAAGGCAAAAAATTTTTCGCAATTCTGCTGCTCCAAACGCTTAAACAGAATGGCCTAGTGAAAAAATACGCATATCGTTGTAATCGGGCGAGTTTCTACTTTCAGACGCAGCAGGAATTTTTGGGTTTGGTCAATCCGTTCGTGAGATATGGGACTTTGAAGCTAAGAAATGGTTGAGAAGACTACAAATTTTTCGCAATTCTCCTGCTCCAAACGCTTAACCAGAATGGGCTAGGGAAAAAATACACATACCGTTGTAATCGGGCGTGTTTCTACTTTCACACGCAACAGGAATTTTTGGGTTAGGTCAATCCGTTCGCGAGATATGGGAGTTTGAAGCCAAGAAATGGTTGAGAAGGCATACAATTTTTCGCAATTCTGCTGATCCGAACGCTTAACCAGAATGGCCTAGGGAAAAATACACATACCGCTGTAATCGGGCGAGTTTCTACTTTCAGACGCAGCAGGAATTTTTGGGTTTGGTCAATCCGTTCGTGAGATATGGGACATTCAAGCTGAGAAATGGTTGAGAAGACAAAAAATTTTTCGCAATTCTCCTGCTCCAAACGCTTAACCAGAATGGGCTAGGGAAAAAATACACCTACCGTTGTAATCGGGCGTGTTTCTACTTTCACACGCAACAGGAATTTTTGGGTTGGGTCAATCCGTTCGCGAGATATGGGAGTTTGAAGCCAAGAAATGGTGGAGAAGGCATACAATTTTTCGCAATTCTGCTGATCCGAACGCTTAACCAGAATGGCCTAGGGAAAAATACACATACCGCTGTGGTCGGGCGAGTTTCTACTTTCAGATGCAATAGGAATTTTTGGGTTAGGTCAATCGGTTCGCGAGATATGGCAGTTTGAAGCCAAGAAATGGTTGAGAAGGCAACAAATTTTTCGCAATTCTGCTGCTCCAAACGCTTAACCAGAACGGCCTAGGGAAAAAATACACATACCGTTGTAATCGGGCGAGTCTCTACTTTCAGATGCAATAGGAATTTTTGGGTTAGGTCAATCCGTTCGCGAGATATGGGAGTTTGAAGACATGAAATGGTTGAGAAGACAATAAATTTTTCGCACTTCTGCTGCTCCAAACGCTTAACCAGAATGGCCTAGGGAAAAAATACACATACCGTTGTAATCGGGCGAGTTTCTACTTTCAGTTGCAACAGGAATTTTTGGGTTAGGCCAATCCGTTCGCCAGATATGGGAGTTAGAAGCTAAGAAATGGTTGAGAAGACAACAAATTTTTCACACTTCTGCTGCTCCAAACGCTTAACCAGAATGGCCTAGGGAAAAAATACACATACCGTTGTAATCGGGCGAGTTTCTACTTTCAGATACAATAGGAATTTTTGGGTTAGGTCAATCCGTTCGAGAGATATTGGAGTTTGAAGCCAAGAAATGGTTGAGAAGGCAAAAAATTTTTCGCAATTCTGCTGCTCCAAACGCTTAACCAGAATGGCCTAGGGAAAAAATACACACACCGTTGTAATCGAGCGAGTTTCTACTTTCACACGCAACAGGAATTTTTGGGTTAGGTCAATCCGTTCGCGAGATATGGGACTTTGAAGCCAAGAAATGGTAGAGAAGGCAAAAAATTTTTCATAATTCTGCTGCTCCAAACGCTTAACCAGAATGGCCTAGGGAAAAAATACACGCACCGTTGTAATCGGGCGAGTTTCTACTTTCACACGCAACAGGAATTTTTGGGTTAGGTCAATCCGTTCGCGAGATATGGGAGTTTGAAGCCAAGAAATGGTTGAGAAGGCATACAATTTTTCGCAATTCTGCTGTTCCGAACGCTTAACCAGAATGGCCTAGGGAAAAATACACATACCGCTGTAGTCGGGCGAGTTTCTACTTTCAGATGCAATAGGAATTTTTGGGTTAGGTCAATCCGTTCGCGAGATATGGCAGTTTGAAGCCAAGAAATGGTTGAGAAGGCAAAAAATTTTTCGCAATTCTGCTGCTCCAAACGCTTAACCAGAACGGCCTAGGGAAAAAATACACATACCGTTGTAATCGGGCGAGTTTCTACTTTCAGATGCAATAGGAATTTTTGGGTTAGGTCAATCCGTTCGCGAGATATGGGAGTTTGAAGACAAGAAATGGTTGAGAAGGCAAAAAGTTTTTCGCAATTGTGCTGCTCCAAACGCTTAACCAGAATTGCCTAGGGAAAAATGCACATACCGTTGTAATCGGGCGAGTTTCTACTTTCAGATGCAACAGGAATTTTTGGGTTAGGTCAATCCGTTCGCGAGATATGGGAGTTTGAATCTAAGAAATGGTTGAGAAGACAACAAATTTTTCGCACTTCTGCTGCTCCAAACGCTTAACCAGAATGGCCTACGGAAAAAATACGCATACCGTTGTAATCGAGCGAGTTTCTACTTTCAGATGCAATAGGAATTTTTGCGTTAGGTCAATCCGTTCGCGAGATATGGGAGTTTGAAGCCAAGAAATGGTAGAGAAGGCAAAAAATTTTTCACAATTCTGCTGCTCCAAACGCTTAACCAGAATGGCCTAGGGAAAAAATACACATACCGTTGTAATCGGGCGCGTTTCTACTTTCACACGAAACAGGAATTTTTGGGTTAGGTCAATCCGTTCGCGAGATATGGGAGTTTGAAACCAAGAAATGGCTGAGAAGGCAAAACATTTTTCGCAATTCTGCTGCTCCAAACGCTTAACCAGAATGGCCTAGGGAAAAAATACACATACCGTTGTAATCGGGCAAGTTTCTACTTTCAGATGCAATAGGAATTTTTGGGTTAGGTCAATCCGTTCGCGAGATATGGGAGTTTGAAACAAAGAAATGGTTGAGAAGGCAAAACATTTTTCGCAATTCTGCTGCTCCAAACGCTTAAACAGAATGGCCTAGTGAAAAAATACGCATATCGTTGTAATCGGGCGAGTTTCTACTTTCAGACGCAGCAGGAATTTTTGGGTTTGGTCAATCCGTTCGTGAGATATGGGACTTTGAAGCTAAGAAATGGTTGAGAAGACAACAAATTTTTTGCAATTCTCCTGCTCCAAACGCTTAACCAGAATGGGCTAGGGAAAAAATACACATACCGTTGTAATCGGGCGTGTTTCTACTTTCACACGCAACAGGAATTTTTGGGTTAGGTCAATCCGTTCGCGAGATATGGAAGTTTGAAGCCAAGAAATGTTTGAGAAGGCATACAATTTTTCGCAATTCTGCTGATCCGAACGCTTAACCAGAATGGCCTAGGGAAAAATACACATACCGCTGTAATCGGGCGAGTTTCTACTTTCAGACGCAGCAGGAATTTTTGGGTTTGGTCAATCCGTTCGTGAGATATGGGACATTGAAGCTGAGAAATGGTTGAGAAGACAAAAAATTTTTCGCAATTCTCCTGCTCCAAACGCTTAACCAGAATGGGCTAGGGAAAAAATACACCTATCGTTGTAATCGGGCGTGTTTCTACTTTCACACGCAACAGGAATTTTTGGGTTAGGTCAATACGTTCGCGAGATATGGGAGTTTGAAGCCAAGAAATGGTGGAGAAGGCATACAATTTTTCGCAATTCTGCTGATCCGAACGCTTAACCAGAATGGCCTGGGGAAAAATACACATACCGCTGTGGTCGGGCGAGTTTCTACTTTCAGATGCAATAGGAATTTTTGGGTTAGGTCAATCCGTTCGCGAGATATGGCAGTTTGAAGCCAAGAAATGGTTGAGAAGGCAACAAATTTTTCGCAATTCTGCTGCTCCAAACGCTTAACCAGAACGGCCTAGGGAAAAAATACACATACCGTTGTAATCGGGCGAGTCTCTACTTTCAGATGCAATAGGAATTTTTGGGTTAGGTCAATCCGTTCGCGAGATATGGGAGTTTGAAGACAAGAAATGGTTGAGAAGACAAAACATTTTTCGCACTTCTGCTGCTCCAAACGCTTAACCAGAATGGCCTAGGGAAAAAATACACATACCGTTGTAATCGGGCGAGTTTCTACTTTCAGTTGCAACAGGAATTTTTGGGTTAGGTCAATCCGTTCGCCAGATATGGGAGTTTGAAGCTAAGAAATGGTTGAGAGGACAACAAATTTTTCACACTTCTGCTGCTCCAAACGCTTAACCAGAATGGCCTAGGGAAAAAATACAAGTACCGTTGTAATCGGGCGAGTTTCTACTTTCAGATACAATAGGAATTTTGGGGTTAGGTCAATCCGTTCGCGAGATATTGGAGTTTGAAGCCAAGAAATGGTTGAGAAGGCAAAAAATTTTTCGCAATTCTGCTGCTCCAAACGCTTAACCAGAATGGCCTAGGGAAAAAATACACGTACCGTTGTAATCGGGCGAGTTTCTACTCTCAGATGCAATAGGAATTTTTGGGTTAGGTCAATCCGTTCCCGAGATATGGGAGTTTGAAACAAAGAAATGGTTGAGAAGGCAAAACATTTTTCGCAATTCTGCTGCTCCAAACGCTTAAACAGAATGGCCTAGTGAAAAAATACGCATATCGTTGTAATCGGGCGAGTTTCTACTTTCAGGCGCAGCAGGAATTTTTGGGTTTGGTCAATCCGTTCGTGAGATATGGGACTTTGAAGCTAAGAAATGGTTGAGAAGACAACAAATTTTTCGCAATTCTCCTGCTCCAAACGCTTAACCAGAATGGGCTAGGGAAAAAATACACATACCGTTGTAATCGGGCGTGTTTCTACTTTCACACGCAACAGGAATTTTTGGGTTAGGTCAATCCGTTCGCGAGATATGGGAGTTTGAAGCCAAGAAATGGTTGAGAAGGCATACAATTTTTCGCAATTCTGCTGATCCGAACGCTTAACCAGAATGGCCTAGGGAAAAATACACATACCGCTGTAATCGGGCGAGTTTCTACTTTCAGACGCAGCAGGAATTTTTGGGTTTGGTCAATCCGTTCGTGAGATATGGGACATTGAAGCTGAGAAATGGTTGAGAAGACAAAAAATTTTTCGCAATTCTCCTGCTCCAAACGCTTAACCAGAATGGGCTAGGGAAAAAATACACCTATTGTTGTAATCGGGCGTGTTTCTACTTTCACACGCAACAGGAATTTTTGGGTTAGGTCAATACGTTCGCGAGATATGGGAGTTTGAAGCCAAGAAATGGTGGAGAAGGCATACAATTTTTCGCAATTCTGCTGATCCGAACGCTTAACCAGAATGGCCTAGGGAAAAATACACATACCGCTGTGGTCGGGCGAGTTTCTACTTTCAGATGCAATAGGAATTTTTGGGTTAGGTCAATCGGTTCGCGAGATATGGCAGTTTGAAGCCAAGAAATGGTTGAGAAGGCAACAAATTTTTCGCAATTCTGCTGCTCCAAACGCTTAACCAGAACGGCCTAGGGAAAAAATACACATACCGTTGTAATCGGGCGAGTCTCTACTTTCAGATGCAATAGGAATTTTTGGGTTAGGTCAATCCGTTCGCGAGATATGGGAGTTTGAAGACATGAAATGGTTGAGAAGACAATAAATTTTTCGCACTTCTGCTGCTCCAAACGCTTAACCAGAATGGCCTAGGGAAAAAATACACATACCGTTGTAATCGGGCGAGTTTCTACTTTCAGTTGCAACAGGAATTTTTGGGTTAGGCCAATCCGTTCGCCAGATATGGGAGTTAGAAGCTAAGAAATGGTTGAGAAGACAACAAATTTTTCACACTTCTGCTGCTCCAAACGCTTAACCAGAATGGCCTAGGGAAAAAATACACATACCGTTGTAATCGGGCGAGTTTCTACTTTCAGATACAATAGGAATTTTTGGGTTAGGTCAATCCGTTCGAGAGATATTGGAGTTTGAAGCCAAGAAATGGTTGAGAAGGCAAAAAATTTTTCGCAATTCTGCTGCTCCAAACGCTTAACCAGAATGGCCTAGGGAAAAAATACACACACCGTTGTAATCGAGCGAGTTTCTACTTTCACACGCAACAGGAATTTTTGGGTTAGGTCAATCCGTTCGCGAGATATGGGACTTTGAAGCCAAGAAATGGTAGAGAAGGCAAAAAATTTTTCATAATTCTGCTGCTCCAAACGCTTAACCAGAATGGCCTAGGGAAAAAATACACGCACCGTTGTAATCGGGCGAGTTTCTACTTTCACACGCAACAGGAATTTTTGGGTTAGGTCAATCCGTTCGCGAGATATGGGAGTTTGAAGCCAAGAAATGGTTGAGAAGGCATACAATTTTTCGCAATTCTGCTGTTCCGAACGCTTAACCAGAATGGCCTAGGGAAAAATACACATACCGCTGTAGTCGGGCGAGTTTCTACTTTCAGATGCAATAGGAATTTTTGGGTTAGGTCAATCCGTTCGCGAGATATGGCAGTTTGAAGCCAAGAAATGGTTGAGAAGGCAAAAAATTTTTCGCAATTCTGCTGCTCCAAACGCTTAACCAGAACGGCCTAGGGAAAAAATACACATACCGTTGTAATCGGGCGAGTTTCTACTTTCAGATGCAATAGGAATTTTTGGGTTAGGTCAATCCGTTCGCGAGATATGGGAGTTTGAAGACAAGAAATGGTTGAGAAGGCAAAAAGTTTTTCGCAATTGTGCTGCTCCAAACGCTTAACCAGAATTGCCTAGGGAAAAATGCACATACCGTTGTAATCGGGCGAGTTTCTACTTTCAGATGCAACAGGAATTTTTGGGTTAGGTCAATCCGTTCGCGAGATATGGGAGTTTGAATCTAAGAAATGGTTGAGAAGACAACAAATTTTTCGCACTTCTGCTGCTCCAAACGCTTAACCAGAATGGCCTACGGAAAAAATACGCATACCGTTGTAATCGAGCGAGTTTCTACTTTCAGATGCAATAGGAATTTTTGCGTTAGGTCAATCCGTTCGCGAGATATGGGAGTTTGAAGCCAAGAAATGGTAGAGAAGGCAAAAAATTTTTCACAATTCTGCTGCTCCAAACGCTTAACCAGAATGGCCTAGGGAAAAAATACACATACCGTTGTAATCGGGCGCGTTTCTACTTTCACACGAAACAGGAATTTTTGGGTTAGGTCAATCCGTTCGCGAGATATGGGAGTTTGAAACCAAGAAATGGCTGAGAAGGCAAAACATTTTTCGCAATTCTGCTGCTCCAAACGCTTAACCAGAATGGCCTAGGGAAAAAATACACATACCGTTGTAATCGGGCAAGTTTCTACTTTCAGATGCAATAGGAATTTTTGGGTTAGGTCAATCCGTTCGCGAGATATGGGAGTTTGAAACAAAGAAATGGTTGAGAAGGCAAAACATTTTTCGCAATTCTGCTGCTCCAAACGCTTAAACAGAATGGCCTAGTGAAAAAATACGCATATCGTTGCAATCGGGCGAGTTTCTACTTTCAGACGCAGCAGGAATTTTTGGGTTTGGTCAATCCGTTCGTGAGATATGGGACTTTGAAGCTAAGAAATGGTTGAGAAGACAACAAATTTTTTGCAATTCTCCTGCTCCAAACGCTTAACCAGAATGGGCTAGGGAAAAAATACACATACCGTTGTAATCGGGCGTGTTTCTACTTTCACACGCAACAGGAATTTTTGGGTTAGGTCAATCCGTTCGCGAGATATGGAAGTTTGAAGCCAAGAAATGTTTGAGAAGGCATACAATTTTTCGCAATTCTGCTGATCCGAACGCTTAACCAGAATGGCCTAGGGAAAAATACACATACCGCTGTAATCGGGCGAGTTTCTACTTTCAGACGCAGCAGGAATTTTTGGGTTTGGTCAATCCGTTCGTGAGATATGGGACATTGAAGCTGAGAAATGGTTGAGAAGACAAAAAATTTTTCGCAATTCTCCTGCTCCAAACGCTTAACCAGAATGGGCTAGGGAAAAAATACACCTATCGTTGTAATCGGGCGTGTTTCTACTTTCACACGCAACAGGAATTTTTGGGTTAGGTCAATACGTTCGCGAGATATGGGAGTTTGAAGCCAAGAAATGGTGGAGAAGGCATACAATTTTTCGCAATTCTGCTGATCCGAACGCTTAACCAGAATGGCCTGGGGAAAAATACACATACCGCTGTGGTCGGGCGAGTTTCTACTTTCAGATGCAATAGGAATTTTTGGGTTAGGTCAATCCGTTCGCGAGATATGGCAGTTTGAAGCCAAGAAATGGTTGAGAAGGCAACAAATTTTTCGCAATTCTGCTGCTCCAAACGCTTAACCAGAACGGCCTAGGGAAAAAATACACATACCGTTGTAATCGGGCGAGTCTCTACTTTCAGATGCAATAGGAATTTTTGGGTTAGGTCAATCCGTTCGCGAGATATGGGAGTTTGAAGACAAGAAATGGTTGAGAAGACAAAACATTTTTCGCACTTCTGCTGCTCCAAACGCTTAACCAGAATGGCCTAGGGAAAAAATACACATACCGTTGTAATCGGGCGAGTTTCTACTTTCAGTTGCAACAGGAATTTTTGGGTTAGGTCAATCCGTTCGCCAGATATGGGAGTTTGAAGCTAAGAAATGGTTGAGAGGACAACAAATTTTTCACACTTCTGCTGCTCCAAACGCTTAACCAGAATGGCCTAGGGAAAAAATACAAGTACCGTTGTAATCGGGCGAGTTTCTACTTTCAGATACAATAGGAATTTTGGGGTTAGGTCAATCCGTTCGCGAGATATTGGAGTTTGAAGCCAAGAAATGGTTGAGAAGGCAAAAAATTTTTCGCAATTCTGCTGCTCCAAACGCTTAACCAGAATGGCCTAGGGAAAAAATACACGTACCGTTGTAATCGGGCGAGTTTCTACTCTCAGATGCAATAGGAATTTTTGGGTTAGGTCAATCCGTTCCCGAGATATGGGAGTTTGAAACAAAGAAATGGTTGAGAAGGCAAAACATTTTTCGCAATTCTGCTGCTCCAAACGCTTAAACAGAATGGCCTAGTGAAAAAATACGCATATCGTTGTAATCGGGCGAGTTTCTACTTTCAGGCGCAGCAGGAATTTTTGGGTTTGGTCAATCCGTTCGTGAGATATGGGACTTTGAAGCTAAGAAATGGTTGAGAAGACAACAAATTTTTCGCAATTCTCCTGCTCCAAACGCTTAACCAGAATGGGCTAGGGAAAAAATACACATACCGTTGTAATCGGGCGTGTTTCTACTTTCACACGCAACAGGAATTTTTGGGTTAGGTCAATCCGTTCGCGAGATATGGGAGTTTGAAGCCAAGAAATGGTTGAGAAGGCATACAATTTTTCGCAATTCTGCTGATCCGAACGCTTAACCAGAATGGCCTAGGGAAAAATACACATACCGCTGTAATCGGGCGAGTTTCTACTTTCAGACGCAGCAGGAATTTTTGGGTTTGGTCAATCCGTTCGTGAGATATGGGACATTGAAGCTGAGAAATGGTTGAGAAGACAAAAAATTTTTCGCAATTCACCTGCTCCAAACGCTTAACCAGAATGGGCTAGGGAAAAAATACACATACCGTTGTAATCGGGCGAGTTTCTACTTTCAGTTGCAACAGGAATTTTTGGATTAGGTCAATCCGTTCGCGAGATATGGGAGTTTGAAGCCAAGAAATGGTGGAGAAGGCATACAATTTTTCGCAATTCTGCTGATCCGAACGCTTAACCAGAATGGCCTAGGGAAAAATACATATACCGCTGTGGTCGGGCGAGTTTCTACTTTCAGATGCAATAGGAATTTTTGGGTTAGGTCAATCCGTTCGCGAGATATGGCAGTTTGAAGCCAAGAAATGGTTGAGAAGGCAACAAATTTTTCGTAATTCTGCTGCTTCAAACGCTTAACCAGAACGGCCTAGGGAAAAAATACACATACCGTTGTAATCGGGCGAGTCTCTACTTTCAGATGCAATAGGAATTTTTGGGTTAGGTCAATCCGTTCGCGAGATATGGGAGTTTGAAGACATGAAATGGTTGAGAAGACAATAAATCTTTCGCACTTCTGCTGCTCCAAACGCTTAACCAGAATGGCCTAGGGAAAAAATACACATACCGTTGTAATCGGGCGAGTTTCTACTTTCAGTTGCAACAGGAATTTTTGGGTTAGGTCAATCCGTTCGCCAGATATGGGTGTTTGAAGCTAAGAAATGGTTGAGAAGACAACAAATTTTTCACACTTCTGCTGCACCAAACGCTTAACCAGTATGGCCTAGGGAAAAAACACACATACCGTTGTAATCGGGCGAGTTTCTACTTTCAGATACAATAGGAATTTTTGGGTTAGGTCAATCCGTTCGCGAGATATTGGAGTTTGAAGCCAAGAAATGGTTGAGAAGGCAAAAAATTTTTCGCAATTCTGCTGCTCCAAACGCTTAACCAGAATGGCCTAGGGAAAAAATACACGTACCGTTGTAATCGGGCGAGTTTCTACTTTCAGATGCAATAGGAATTTTTGGGTTAGGTCAATCTGTTCGCGAGATATTGGAGTTTGAAGCCAAGAAATGGTTGAGAAGGCAAAAAATTTTTCGCAATTCTGCGGCTCCAAACGCTTAAACAGAATGGCCTAGTGAAAAAATTCGCATATCGTTGTAATCGGGCGAGTTTCTACTTTCAGACGCAGCAGGAATTTTTGGGTTTGGTCAATCCGTTCGTGAGATATGGGACTTTGAAGCTAAGAAAAGGTTGAGAAGACAACAAATTTTTTGCAATTCTCCTGCTCCAAACGCTTAACCAGAATGGGCTAGGGAAAAAATACACATACCGTTGTAATCGGGCGTGTTTCTACTTTCACACGCAACAGGAATTTTTGGGTTAGGTCAATCCGTTCGCGAGATATGGAAGTTTGAAGCCAAGAAATGGTTGAGAAGGCATACAATTTTTCGCAATTCTGCTGATCCGAACGCTTAACCAGAATGGCCTAGGGAAAAAATACACGTACGGTTTTAATCGGGCGAGTTTCTACTTTCAGATGCAATAGGAATTTTTGGGTTAAGTCAATCTGTTCGCGAGATATGGGAGTTTGAAACCAAGAAATGGTGGAGAAGGCAAAACTTTTATCGCAATTCTGCTGCTCCAAACGCTTAACCAGAATGACCTAGGGAAAAAATACGCATATCGTTGTAATCGGGCGAGTTTCTACTTTCAGACGCAGCAGGAATTTTTGGGTTTGGTCAATCCGTTCGTGAGATATGGTACTTTGAAGCTAAGAAATGGTTGAGAAGACAACAAATTTTTCGCAATTCTGCTGCTCCAAACGCTTAACCAGAACGGCCTAGGGAAAAAATACACATACCGTTGTAATCGGGCGAGTTTCTACTTTCAGATGCAATAGGAATTTTTGGGTTAGGTCAATCCGTTCGCGAGATATGTGAGTTTGTAGACAAGAAATGGTTGAGAAGGCAAAAAATTTGTCGCAATTCTGCTGCTCCAAACGCTTAACCAGAACGGGCTAGGGAAAAAATACACATACCGTTGTAATCGGGCGAGTTTCTACTTTCACACGCATCAGGAATTTTTGGGTTAGGTCAATCCGTTCGCGAGATATGGGAGTTTGAAGCCAAGAAATGGTTGAGAAGGCATACAATTTTTCGCAATTCTGCTGTTCCGAACGCTTAACCAGAATGGCCTAGGGAAAAATACACATACCGCTGTAGTCGGGCGAGTTTCTACTTTCAGATGCAATAGGAATTTTTGGGTTAGGTCAATCCGTTCGCGAGATATGGCAGTTTGAAGCCAAGAAATGGTTGAGAAGGAAAAAATTTTTCGCAATTCTGCTGCTCCAAACGCTTAACCAGAACGGCCTAGGGAAGAAATACGCATACCGTTGTAATCGGGCGAGTTTCTACTTTCAGATGCAATAGGAATTTTCGGGTTAGGTCAATCCGTTCGCGAGATATGGGAGTTTGTAGACAAGAAATGGTTGAGAAGGCAAAAAATTTGTCGCAATTCTGCTGCTCCAAACGCTTAACCAGAACGGGCTAGGGAAAAAATACACATACCGTTGTAATCGGGCGAGTTTCTACTTTCACACGCATCAGGAATTTTTGGGTTAGGTCAATCCGTTCGCGAGATATGGGAGTTTGAAGCCAAGAAATGGTTGAGAAGGCATACAATTTTTCGCAATTCTGCTGTTCCGAACGCTTAACCAGAATGGCCTAGGGAAAAATACACATACCGCTGTAGTCGGGCGAGTTTCTACTTTCAGATGCAATAGGAATTTTTGGGTTAGGTCAATCCGTTCGCGAGATATGGCAGTTTGAAGCCAAGAAATGGTTGAGAAGGAAAAAATTTTTCGCAATTCTGCTGCTCCAAACGCTTAACCAGAACGGCCTAGGGAAGAAATACGCATACCGTTGTAATCGGGCGAGTTTCTACTTTCAGATGCAATAGGAATTTTTGGGTTAGGTCAATCCGTTCGCGAGATATGGGAGTTTGTAGACAAGAAATGGTTGAGAAGGCAAAAAATTTTTCGCAATTCTGCTGCTCCAAACGCTTAACCAGAATGGGCTAGGGAAAAAATACACATACCGTTGTAATTGGGCGAGTTTCTACTTTCACACGCAACAGGAATTTTTGGGTTAGGTCAATCCGTTCGCGAGATATGGGGGTTTGAAGCCAAGAAATGGTTGAGAAGGCATACAATTTTTCGCAATTCTGCTGTTCCGAACGCTTAACCAGAATGGCCCAGGGAAAAATACACATACCGCTGTAGTCGGGCGAGTTTCTACTTTCAGATGCAATAGGAATTTTTGGGTTAGGTCAATCCGTTCGCGAGATATGGCAGTTTGAAGCCAAGAAATGGTTGAGAAGGAAAAAAATTTTTCGCAATTCTGCTGCTCCAAACGCTTAACCAGAACGGCCTAGGGAAAAAATACACATACCGTTGTAATCGGGCGAGTTTCTACTTTCAGATGCAATAGGAATTTTTGGGTTAGGTCAATCCGTTCGCGAGATATGGGAGTTTGAAGACAAGAAATGGTTGTGAAGGCAAAAAGTTTTTCGCAATTGTGCTGCTCCAAACGCTTAACCAGAATGGCCTAGGGAAAAAATACACATACCGTTGTAATCGGGCGAGTTTCTACTTTCAGATGCAACAGGAATTTTTGGGTTTGGTCAATCCGTTCGCGAGATTTGGGAGTTTGAAGCCAAGAAATGGTTGAGAAGGCATACAATTTTTCGCAATTCTGCTGCTCCAAACGCTTAACCAGAGTGGCCTAGGGAAAAAATACGCATATCGTTGTAATCGGGCGAGTTTCTAGTTTCAGACGCAGCAGGAATTTTTGGGTTTGGTCAAACCGTTCGTGAGATATGGGACTTTGAAGCTAAGAAATGGTTGAGAAGACAACAAATTTGTCGCAATTCTGCTGCTCCAAACGCTTAACCAGAACGGGCTAGGGAAAAAATACACATACCGTTGTAATCGGGCGAGTTTCTACTTTCACACGCATCAGGAATTTTTGGGTTAGGTCAATCCGTTCGCGAGATATGGGAGTTTGAAGCCAAGAAATGGTTGAGAAGGCATACAATTTTTCGCAATTCTGCTGTTCCGAACGCTTAACCAGAATGGCCTAGGGAAAAATACACATACCGCTGTAGTCGGGCGAGTTTCTACTTTCAGATGCAATAGGAATTTTTGGGTTAGGTCAATCCGTTCGCGAGATATGGCAGTTTGAAGCCAAGAAATGGTTGAGAAGGAAAAAATTTTTCGCAATTCTGCTGCTCCAAACGCTTAACCAGAACGGCCTAGGGAAGAAATACGCATACCGTTGTAATCGGGCGAGTTTCTACTTTCAGATGCAATAGGAATTTTTGGGTTAGGTCAATCCGTTCGCGAGATATGGGAGTTTGTAGACAAGAAATGGTTGAGAAGGCAAAAAATTTTTCGCAATTCTGCTGCTCCAAACGCTTAACCAGAATGGGCTAGGGAAAAAATACACATACCGTTGTAATCGGGCGAGTTTCTACTTTCACACGCAACAGGAATTTTTGGGTTAGGTCAATCCGTTCGCGAGATATGGGGGTTTGAAGCCAAGAAATGGTTGAGAAGGCATACAATTTTTCGCAATTCTGCTGTTCCGAACGCTTAACCAGAATGGCCTAGGGAAAAATACACATACCGCTGTAGTCGGGCGAGTTTCTACTTTCAGATGCAATAGGAATTTTTGGGTTAGGTCAATCCGTTCGCGAGATATGGCAGTTTGAAGCCAAGAAATGGTTGAGAAGGAAAAAAATTTTTCGCAATTCTGCTGCTCCAAACGCTTAACCAGAACGGCCTAGGGAAAAAATACACATACCGTTGTAATCGGGCGAGTTTCTACTTTCAGATGCAATAGGAATTTTTGGGTTAGGTCAATCCGTTCGCGAGATATGGGAGTTTGAAGACAAGAAATGGTTGAGAAGGCAAAAAGTTTTTCGCAATTGTGCTGCTCCAAACGCTTAACCAGAATGGCCTAGGGAAAAAATACACATACCGTTGTAATCGGGCGAGTTTCTACTTTCAGATGCAACAGGAATTTTTGGGTTTGGTCAATCCGTTCGCGAGATTTGGGAATTTGAAGCCAAGAAATGGTTGAGAAGGCATACAATTTTTCGCAATTCTGCTGCTCCAAACGCTTAACCAGAGTGGCCTAGGGAAAAAATACGCATATCGTTGTAATCGGGCGAGTTTCTAGTTTCAGACGCAGCAGGAATTTTTGGGTTAGGTCAATCCGTTCGCGAGATATGGGAGTTTGAAGACAAGAAATGGTTGAGAAGGCAAAAAGTTTTTCGCAATTGTGCTGCTCCAAACGCTTAACCAGAATGGCCTAGGGAAAAAATACACATACCGTTGTAATCGGGCGAGTTTCTACTTTCAGATGCAATAGGAATTTTTGGGTTAGGTCAATCCGTTCGCGAGATATGGCAGTTTGAAGCCAAGAAATGGTTGAGAAGGAAAAAAATTTTTCGCAATTCTGCTGCTCCAAACGCTTAACCAGAACGGCCTAGGGAAAAAATACACATACCGTTGTAATCGGGCGAGTTTCTACTTTCAGATGCAATAGGAATTTTTGGGTTAGGTCAATCCGTTCGCGAGATATGGGAGTTTGTAGACAAGAAATGGTTGAGAAGGCAAAAAATTTTTCGCAATTCTGCTGCTCCAAACGCTTAACCAGAATGGGCTAGGGAAAAAATACACGTACCGTTGTAATCGGGCGTGTTTCTACTTTCACACGCAACAGGAATTTTTGGGTTAGGTCAATCTGTTCGCGAGATATTGGAGTTTGAAGCCAAGAAATGGTTGAGAAGGCAAAAAATTTTTCGCAATTCTGCGGCTCCAAAAGCTTAACCAGAATGGCCTAGGGAAAAAATACACATACCGTTGTAATCGGGCGAGTTTCTACTTTCAGATGCAATAGGAATTTTTGGGTTAGGTCAATCCGTTCGTGAGATATTGGAGTTTGAAGCCAAGAAATGGTTGAGAAGGCAAAAAATTTTTCGCAATTCTGCTGCTCCAAACGCTTAAACAGAATGGCCTAGTGAAAAAATTCGCATATCGTTGTAATCGGGCGAGTTTCTACTTTCAGACGCAGCAGGAATTTTTGGGTTTGGTCAATCCGTTCGTGAGATATGGGACTTTGAAGCTAAGAAAAGGTTGAGAAGACAACAAATTTTTTGCAATTCTCCTGCTCCAAACGCTTAACCAGAATGGGCTAGGGAAAAAATACACATACCGTTGTAATCGGGCGTGTTTCTACTTTCACACGCAACAGGAATTTTTGGGTTAGGTCAATCCGTTCGCGAGATATGGAAGTTTGAAGCCAAGAAATGGTTGAGAAGGCATACAATTTTTCGCAATTCTGCTGCTCCAAACGCTTAACCAGAATGGGCTAGGGAAAAAATACACGTACCGTTGTAATCGGGCGTGTTTCTACTTTCACACGCAACAGGAATTTTTGGGTTAGGTCAATCTGTTCGCGAGATATTGGAGTTTGAAGCCAAGAAATGGTTGAGAAGGCAAAAAATTTTTCGCAATTCTGCGGCTCCAAAAGCTTAACCAGAATGGCCTAGGGAAAAAATACACATACCGTTGTAATCGGGCGAGTTTCTACTTTCAGATGCAATAGGAATTTTTGGGTTAGGTCAATCCGTTCGTGAGATATTGGAGTTTGAAGCCAAGAAATGGTTGAGAAGGCAAAAAATTTTTCGCAATTCTGCTGCTCCAAACGCTTAAACAGAATGGCCTAGTGAAAAAATTCGCATATCGTTGTAATCGGGCGAGTTTCTACTTTCAGACGCAGCAGGAATTTTTGGGTTTGGTCAATCCGTTCGTGAGATATGGGACTTTGAAGCTAAGAAAAGGTTGAGAAGACAACAAATTTTTTGCAATTCTCCTGCTCCAAACGCTTAACCAGAATGGGCTAGGGAAAAAATACACATACCGTTGTAATCGGGCGTGTTTCTACTTTCACACGCAACAGGAATTTTTGGGTTAGGTCAATCCGTTCGCGAGATATGGAAGTTTGAAGCCAAGAAATGGTTGAGAAGGCATACAATTTTTCGCAATTCTGCTGATCCGAATGCTTAACCAGAATGGCCTAGGGAAAAAATACACGTACGGTTTTAATCGGGCGAGTTTCTACTTTCAGATGCAATAGGAATTTTTGGGTTAGGTCAATCTGTTCGCGAGATATGGGAGTTTGAAACCAAGAAATGGTGGAGAAGGCAAAACTTTTATCGCAATTCTGCTGCTCCAAACGCTTAACCAGAATGGCCTAGGGAAAAAATACACATACCGTTGTAATCGGGCGAGTTTCTACTTTCAGATGCAATAGGAATTTTTGGGTTAGGTCAATCCGTTCGTGAGATATTGGAGTTTGAAGCCAAGAAATGGTTGAGAAGGCAAAAAATTTTTCGCAATTCTGCTGCTCCAAACGCTTAAACAGAATGGCCTAGTGAAAAAATTCGCATATCGTTGTAATCGGGCGAGTTTCTACTTTCAGACGCAGCAGGAATTTTTGGGTTTGGTCAATCCGTTCGTGAGATATGGGACTTTGAAGCTAAGAAAAGGTTGAGAAGACAACAAATTTTTTGCAATTCTCCTGCTCCAAACGCTTAACCAGAATGGGCTAGGGAAAAAATACACATACCGTTGTAATCGGGCGTGTTTCTACTTTCACACGCAACAGGAATTTTTGGGTTAGGTCAATCCGTTCGCGAGATATGGAAGTTTGAAGCCAAGAAATGGTTGAGAAGGCATACAATTTTTCGCAATTCTGCTGCTCCAAACGCTTAACCAGAATGGGCTAGGGAAAAAATACACGTACCGTTGTAATCGGGCGTGTTTCTACTTTCACACGCAACAGGAATTTTTGGGTTAGGTCAATCTGTTCGCGAGATATTGGAGTTTGAAGCCAAGAAATGGTTGAGAAGGCAAAAAATTTTTCGCAATTCTGCGGCTCCAAAAGCTTAACCAGAATGGCCTAGGGAAAAAATACACATACCGTTGTAATCGGGCGAGTTTCTACTTTCAGATGCAATAGGAATTTTTGGGTTAGGTCAATCCGTTCGTGAGATATTGGAGTTTGAAGCCAAGAAATGGTTGAGAAGGCAAAAAATTTTTCGCAATTCTGCTGCTCCAAACGCTTAAACAGAATGGCCTAGTGAAAAAATTCGCATATCGTTGTAATCGGGCGAGTTTCTACTTTCAGACGCAGCAGGAATTTTTGGGTTTGGTCAATCCGTTCGTGAGATATGGGACTTTGAAGCTAAGAAAAGGTTGAGAAGACAACAAATTTTTTGCAATTCTCCTGCTCCAAACGCTTAACCAGAATGGGCTAGGGAAAAAATACACATACCGTTGTAATCGGGCGTGTTTCTACTTTCACACGCAACAGGAATTTTTGGGTTAGGTCAATCCGTTCGCGAGATATGGAAGTTTGAAGCCAAGAAATGGTTGAGAAGGCATACAATTTTTCGCAATTCTGCTGATCCGAATGCTTAACCAGAATGGCCTAGGGAAAAAATACACGTACGGTTTTAATCGGGCGAGTTTCTACTTTCAGATGCAATAGGAATTTTTGGGTTAGGTCAATCTGTTCGCGAGATATGGGAGTTTGAAACCAAGAAATGGTGGAGAAGGCAAAACTTTTATCGCAATTCTGCTGCTCCAAACGCTTAACCAGAATGGCCTAGGGAAAAAATACACATACCGTTGTAATCGGGCGAGTTTCTACTTTCAGATGCAATAGGAATTTTTGGGTTAGGTCAATCCGTTCGTGAGATATTGGAGTTTGAAGCCAAGAAATGGTTGAGAAGGCAAAAAATTTTTCGCAATTCTGCTGCTCCAAACGCTTAAACAGAATGGCCTAGTGAAAAAATTCGCATATCGTTGTAATCGGGCGAGTTTCTACTTTCAGACGCAGCAGGAATTTTTGGGTTTGGTCAATCCGTTCGTGAGATATGGGACTTTGAAGCTAAGAAAAGGTTGAGAAGACAACAAATTTTTTGCAATTCTCCTGCTCCAAACGCTTAACCAGAATGGGATAGGGAAAAAATACACATACCGTTGTAATCGGGCGTGTTTCTACTTTCACACGCAACAGGAATTTTTGGGTTAGGTCAATCCGTTCGCGAGATATGGAAGTTTGAAGCCAAGAAATGGTTGAGAAGGCATACAATTTTTCGCAATTCTGCTGATCCGAACGCTTAACCAGAATGGCCTAGGGAAAAAATACACGTACGGTTTTAATCGGGCGAGTTTCTACTTTCAGATGCAATAGGAATTTTTGGGTTAGGTCAATCTGTTCGCGAGATATGGGAGTTTGAAACCAAGAAATGGTGGAGAAGGCAAAACTTTTATCGCAATTCTGCTGCTCCAAACGCTTAACCAGAATGACCTAGGGAAAAAATACGCATATCGTTGTAATCGGGCGAGTTTCTACTTTCAGACGCAGCAGGAATTTTTGGGTTTGGTCAATCCGTTCGTGAGATATGGTACTTTGAAGCTAAGAAATGGTTGAGAAGACAACAAATTTTTCGCAATTCTGCTGCTCCAAACGCTTAACCAGAACGGCCTAGGGAAAAAATACACATACCGTTGTAATCGGGCGAGTTTCTACTTTCAGATGCAATAGGAATTTTTGGGTTAGGTCAATCCGTTCGCGAGATATGTGAGTTTGTAGACAAGAAATGGTTGAGAAGGCAAAAAATTTTTCGCAATTCTGCTGCTCCAAACGCTTAACCAGAATGGGCTAGGGAAAAAATACACATACCGTTGTAATCGGGCGTGTTTCTACTTTCACACGCAACAGGAATTTTTGGGTTAGGTCAATCCGTTCGCGAGATATGGGAGTTTGAAGCCAAGAAATGGTTGTGAAGGCATACAATTTTTCGCAATTCAGCTGATCCGAACGCTTAACCAGAATGGCCTAGGGAAAAATACACATACCGGTGTAATCGGGCGAGTTTCTACTTTCAGACGCAGCAGGAATTTTTGGGTTTGGTCAATCCGTTTGTGAGATATGGGACATTGAAGCTGAGAAATGGTTGAGAAGACAACAAATTTTTCGCAATTCTCCTGCTCCAAACGCTTAACCAGAATGGGCTAGGGAAAAAATACAAATACCGTTGTAATCGGGCGAGTTTCTACTTTCAGATGCAACAGGAATTTTTGGGTTTGGTCAATCCGTTCGCGAGATATGGGAGTTTGAAGCCAAGAAATGGTTGAGAAGGCATACAATTTTTCGCAATTCTGCTGCTCCAAACGCTTAACCAGAATGGCCTAGGGAAAAAATACGCATATCGTTGTAATCGGGCGAGTTTCTACTTTCAGATGCAATAGGAATTTTTGGGTTAGGTCAATCCGTTCGCGAGATATGGGAGTTTGAAGACAAGAAATGGTTGAGAAGGCAAAAAGTTTTTCGCAATTGTGCTGCTCCAAACGCTTAACCAGAATGGCCTAGGGAAAAAATACACATACCGTTGTAATCGGGCGAGTTTCTACTTTCAGATGCAACAGGAATTTTTGGGTTTGGTCAATCCGTTCGCGAGATTTGGGAGTTTGAAGCCAAGAAATGGTTGAGAAGGCATACAATTTTTCGCAATTCTGCTGCTCCAAACGCTTAACCAGAGTGGCCTAGGGAAAAAATACGCATATCGTTGTAATCGGGCGAGTTTCTAGTTTCAGACGCAGCAGGAATTTTTGGGTTTGGTCAAACCGTTCGTGAGATATGGGACTTTGAAGCTAAGAAATGGTTGAGAAGACAACAAATTTTTCGCAATTCTGCTGCTCCAAACGCTTAACCAGAACGGGCTAGGGAAAAAATACACATACCGTTGTAATCGGGCGAGTTTCTACTTTCACACGCATCAGGAATTTTTGGGTTAGGTCAATCCGTTCGCGAGATATGGGAGTTTGAAGCCAAGAAATGGTTGAGAAGGCATACAATTTTTCGCAATTCTGCTGTTCCGAACGCTTAACCAGAATGACCTAGGGAAAAATACACATACCGCTGTAGTCGGGCGAGTTCCTACTTTCAGATGCAATAGGAATTTTTGGGTTAGGTCAATCCGTTCGCGAGATATGGCAGTTTGAAGCCAAGAAATGGTTGAGAAGGAAAAAAATTTTTCGCAATTCTGCTGCTCCAAACGCTTAACCAGAACGGCCTAGGGAAGAAATACACATACCGTTGTAATCGGGCGAGTTTCTACTTTCAGATGCAATAGGAATTTTTGGGTTAGGTCAATCCGTTCGCGAGATATGGGAGTTTGTAGACAAGAAATGGTTGAGAAGGCAAGAAATTTTTCGCAATTCTGCTGCTCCAAACGCTTAACCAGAATGGGCTAGGGAAAAAATACACATACCGTTGTAATCGGGCGAGTTTCTACTTTCACACGCAACAGGAATTTTTGGGTTAGGTCAATCCGTTCGCGAGATATGGGGGTTTGAAGCCAAGAAATGGTTGAGAAGGCATACAATTTTTCGCAATTCTGCTGTTCCGAACGCTTAACCAGAATGGCCTAGGGAAAAATACACATACCGCTGTAGTCGGGCGAGTTTCTACTTTCAGATGCAATAGGAATTTTTGGGTTAGGTCAATCCGTTCGCGAGATTTGGGAGTTTGAAGCCAAGAAATGGTAGAGAAGGCATACAATTTTTCGCAATTCTGCTGCTCCAAACGCTTAACCAGAGTGGCCTAGGGAAGAAATACGCATATCGTTGTAATCGGGCGAGTTTCTAGTTTCAGACGCAGCAGGAATTTTTGGGTTTGGTCAATCCGTTCGTGAGATATGGGACTTTGAAGCTAAGAAATGGTTGAGAAGACAACAAATTTTTCGCAATTCTGCTGCTCCAAACGCTTAACCAGAACGGGCTAGGGAAAAAATACACATACCGTTGTAATCGGGCGAGTTTCTACTTTCACACGCAACAGGAATTTTTGGGTTAGGTCAATCCGTTCGCGAGATATGGGAGTTTGAAGCCAAGAAATGGTTGAGAAGGCATACAATTTTTCGCAATTCTGCTGTTCCGAACGCTTAACCAGAATGGCCTAGGGAAAAATACACATACCGCTGTAGTCGGGCGAGTTTCTACTTTCAGATGCAATAGGAATTTTTGGGTTAGGTCAATCCGTTCGCGAGATATGGCAGTTTGAAGCCAAGAAATGGTTGAGAAGGAAAAAAATTTTTCGCAATTCTGCTGCTCCAAACGCTTAACCAGAACGGCCTAGGGAAAAAATACACATACCGTTGTAATCTGGCGAGTTTCTACTTTCAGATGCAATAGGAATTTTTGGGTTAGGTCAATCCGTTCGCGAGATATTGGAGTTTGAAGACAAGAAATGGTTGAGAAGGCAAAAAGTTTTTCGCAATTGTGCTGCTCCAAACGCTTAACCAGAATGGCCTAGGGAAAAAATACACATACCGTTGTAATCGGGCGAGTTTCTACTTTCAGATGCAACAGGAATTTTTGGGTTTGGTCAATCCGTTCGCGAGATTTGGGAGTTTGAAGCCAAGAAATGGTTGAGAAGGCATACAATTTTTCGCAATTCTGCTGCTCCAAACGCTTAACCAGAGTGGCCTAGGGAAAAAATACGCATATCGTTGT
>NW_027479865.1:0-59225 GCF_051014685.1 Ptiloglossa arizonensis
TGGAAGGTGGCCCGAATGGTCCTCCTCCGGAAAGAGGGTAGGCCCGCGGACTCTCCGTCAGCGTACCGGCCGATTTGCCTGCTCGACGATGTGGGCAAGCTCCTAGAAAGAGTCGTGGCGGCCCGCATCGTCGGGCACCTGTCGCGGGGTGGGCCCGGGCTGGCGGAGTGCCAGTTCGGGTTCCGGGAGGGCCGGTCGACGATCGACGCGATTCGACGCGTCCGGTCCCTCTCGGCCTCGGCGGTCTCCCGGGGTGGGGTGGCATTGGCGGTGTCCTTGGACATCGCCAATGCGTTTAACACCCTACCCTGGGCGGCGATTAGGCGGGGGCTTGAGGAACATCGAGTCCCCGCCTACCTTAGGGCAGTCGTCGAGGACTACCTCCGCGACAGGTGGATCGAGTATCCGGGCCGGTGCGGGACGGAGAGGAGAGCGGTGTACTCCGGGGTTCCGCAGGGGTCGGTGTTAGGACCCCTGCTGTGGAACCTCGGGTACGACACCGTCCTGCGGGCCGAAGACCTCCCCGACGGCGTCAGTCTGACATGTTATGCGGACGACACCTTGTTGTTGGCCGTCGGGGGGGACATGAGGGGGGCTGTTCGGGCCGCCGAGGACGGTGTCCGGCGCGTCGTCTCCCGGATCAGGGGGATCGGTTTGGAGGTGGCTCTCCACAAAACCGAGGTACTCGGGATGTATAGACCCCGGGGAGAGCCGCCTCCCCCCCTGATCCGGGTGGGTGAGACAGACGTCGAGGTGAGGTCTCAGATGAAATATCTGGGACTTCGCCTCGACAGCCACTGGCGCTTCGAGGGCCATTTCCGGGCCCTGGCCCCGCGGTTGGAGAGGATAGTTGGCGCTTTGGGCCGTATCCTCCCCAACCTGCGGGGCCCGAGTGACCGGGTTCGCCGCCTCTACGCGGGAATGGTCCACTCGGTGGCCCTATACGGGGCCCCCGTTTGGGCGGGCGACCTGGCCGCCTCCCGGCGCAGCAAGGTATTGCTGCGCCGGGTTCAAAGGCGGCTTGCACTGCGGATCGCCCGGGGGTACCGGACCGTTTCGTATGAGGCGGCGAGCGTCCTGTCAGGGCTACCCCCGGCGGACTTGATCGCGGGCGCGCATGCGGCTTTCTACGAGGGCCGCATGCGCGCCCGCGAGGATGGGGTGGTCCTGGCGGGCTGCGAGGTGGAGGCCCTGAGGCGCCAGGCCCGGGAGTCCATGCTGCAGCTTTGGCAGCAGCGGCTGGCCGAGCCGTTGTTCGGCCAGAGGACTGTCCGGGCTATCCGGCCGGTCCTGTTTGAGTGGCTGGGTAGGCGCTTCGGCTCACTCACCTACCGGTTGGTGCAGGTGCTGTCCGGGCACGGATGCTTCGGTCAGTACCTGTGCCGGATCGGTGTGGAAGAGGCGGCGCGCTGCTGGCACTGTCCAGCGGACGAGGACACGGCGCAACACACCCTCGAGGTGTGTCCGGCCTGGGGGGTGGAGCGCCGTGTCCTCACGGCCGTGATTGGGGCGGACCTATCGCTGCCGGGCGTGGTACAGGCCATGCTCGGCAGCGAGACGAAGTGGCGGGCCGTGGCCTCCTTCTGCGAGGAGGTAATCTCGCGGAAGGAGGCCGCGAGCCGCATTCGCGAGAGCGGGAGACCGCGAGCGAGGCCTCGTCCGAGGCCGGGGGCGGGTGGGCCTCCGGAAGGGCTGGGGAGGCCACCCTGAGAGCGGCGGGCGGGGGTGCGTAGCCCTTGAGGCTCGTGCCACCGCCCGTCGTCTGAGGGGTGGGAGGAATAAGGGACGGCGACGCTCTCGAGGGCGGAGAGGCCAGAGCCGCCCTCGGGAGCGTACGAGCCGGGGTGCGGCCGCGCCGACGGCACGGTCCCAGGGCCGTGCCTCCGGCGCGGCTATGGGGGCCGTGGGCGGTCGCGAGTGTGGGACTCGCGGCCGCCCTCGGGCGGCCCCCGGGAGTG
Organism: Ptiloglossa arizonensis; assembly: GCF_051014685.1. Taxonomy (NCBI): domain Eukaryota; kingdom Metazoa; phylum Arthropoda; class Insecta; order Hymenoptera; family Colletidae; genus Ptiloglossa; species Ptiloglossa arizonensis. The sequence continues at coordinate 1,959 of NW_027479865.1, forward strand.
GGACGTCGGAGCAGTGTGGCCCTGCTCCGACGTCGGGCGCCAGAGCGCCGAGGAGAAAACAGGGAAGGGAGGGTGAAGTACCCCCTCCCTTCCCTGGAACGGGAGGACACGGGCGCGAGAGCCCTGCACGGGGGAGCACCTGATGTTATGATGTCTTCGGTCCCAGGTGCTCCCCCTGCATAGTGCGAGGATGGCCACCGTGGTGGGTTTTAGTGGGTAGGTCCCGCGCCCGATGGGTTTCCTTCCGGGCGCGGGGAATCCCACACTCCCCCCGCCCCTCCCCAGGCGGCGGGGGGGTCTTTCGAAGATTTCCCCCACGTTAATAAAAAAAAAAAAAAAAAAAAAAAATACGTTATACGCTATACGTCATAAGTTATACGTTATACGTTATACGTTATACGTTATACGTTATACGTTATACGTTATGCGTTATACGTTCTACGATATTCGTTATACGTTATACGTTATTAGTTATACGTTATACGTTATATTTTATACGTCATACGTTATACGTTATACGTTATACGTTATACGTTATACGTTATACGTTATACGTTTTACGTTATACGTTATACGTTATACGTTATACGTTATACGTTATACGTTATACGTTATACGCTATACGTAATAAGTTATACGTTATACGTTATACGTTATACGTTATACGTTATACGTTATACGTTATACGTTATACGTTATACGTTATACGTTATACGTTATACGTTATACGTTGTACGTTATACGTTATACGTTATACGTTATACGTTATACGTTATACGTTTTACGTTATACGTGATACGTTATACGTTATACGTTATACGTTATACGTCATAGGTTATACGTTATACGTTATACGTTATACGTTATATTTTATACGTTATACGTTATACGTTATACGTTATACGTTATACGTTACACGTTACACGTTATACCTCATAGGTTATACGTTATACGTTATACGTTATACGTTATATTTTATACGTTATACGTTATACGTTATACGTTATACGTTATACGTTATACGTTATACGTTATACGTTATACGTTTTACGTTATACGTTATACGTTATACGTTATACGTTATACGTTATACGTTATACGTTATACGCTATACGTAATAAGTTATACGTTATACGTTATACGTTATATTTTATACGTTATACGTTATACGTTATACGTTATACGTTATACGTTATACGTTATACGTTATACGTTTTACGTTATACGTTATACGTTATACGTTATACGTTATACGTTATACGTTATACGTTATACGTTATACGTTATACGCTATACGTAATAAGTTATACGTTATACGTTATACGTTATACGTTATACGTTATACGTTATACGTTATACGTTATACGTTATACGTTATACGTTATACGTTATACGTTATACGTTGTACGTTATACGTTATACGTTATACGTTATACGTTATACGTTATACGTTTTACGTTATACGTGATACGTTATACGTTATACGTTTTACGTTATACGTCATAGGTTATACGTTATACGTTATACGTTATACGTTATATTTTATACGTTATACGTTATACGTTATACGTTATACGTTATACGTTATACGTTATACGTTATACGTTTTACGTTATACGTTATACGTTATACGTTATACGTTATACGTTATACGTTATACGTTATACGTTATACGTTATACGCTATACGTAATAAGTTATACGTTATACGTTATACGTTATACGTTATACGTTATACGTTATACGTTATACGTTATACGTTATACGTTATACGTTATACGTTATACGTTATACGTTGTACGTTATACGTTATACGTTATACGTTATACGTTATACGTTATACGTTTTACGTTATACGTGATACGTTATACGTTATACGTTATACGTTATACGTTATACGTTATACGTTATACGCTATACGTCATAAGTTATACGTTATACGTTATACGTTATACGTTATACGTTATACGTTATACGTTATGCGTTATACGTTCTACGATATTCGTTATACGTTATACGTTATTAGTTATACGTTATACGTTATACGTTGTACGTTATACGTTATAAGTTGTGCGTTATACGATATACGTTATACGTTATTCGTTATACGTACTTCGTTACACGTTATACGTTATACGTTACACGTTATACGTTTTACGATTTACGATGTACGTTATACGTTATACGTTATACGTTATACGTTATACGTCATACGTTATACGTTATACGTTTTACGTTATTCGTTATACGTTATACGTTATACGATATACGTTGTACGTTATACGTTATACGTTATAGGTTATACGTTATACGTTATACGTTCTACGTTATACGTTATACGTTATACGTTATACGTTATACGTTCTACGTTATACGTTATACGTTATACGTTATATTTTATACGTTATACGTTATACGTTATACGTTATACGTTATACGGTATACGTTATACGTTATACGTTATACGTCATAGGTTATACGTTATACGTTATACGTTATACGTCATAAGTTATACGTTATACGTTATACGTTATACGTTATACGTTATACGTTATACGTTATGCGTTATACGTTGTACGTTACATGTTATAAGTTATACGTTATACGTTATACGATATACGTTATACGTTAAACGTTATACGTTATACGTTATTCGTTATATGTTATACGTTATACATTATACGTTATACGTTATACGTTATACGTTATACGTTATACGTTATACGTTATACGTTATACGTTATACGTTATACGTTATACGTTATACGTTATACGTTATACGTTATGCGTTATACGTTGTACGTTACATGTTATAAGTTATACGTTATACGTTATACGATATACGTTATACGTTAAACGTTATACGTTATACGTTATTCGTTATATGTTATACGTTATACATTATACGTTATACGTTACACGTTATACGTTATACGTTATACGTTATACGTTATACGTTATACGTTATACGTTATACGTTATACGTTATGCGTTATACGTTGTACGTTACATGTTATAAGTTATACGTTATACGTTATACGATGTACGTTATACGTTAAACGTTATAGGTTATACGTTATTCGTTATATGTTATACGTTATACATTATACGTTATACGTTATACGTTATACGTTATACGTTATACGTTATACGTTATACGTTATACGTTATACGTCATAGGTTATACGTTATACGTTATGCGGTATACGTTATACATTATACGTTATACATTATACGTTATACGATAAACGTTATACGTTATGCGTTATGCGTTCTTCGTTACACGTTATACGTTATTCGGTATGCGTTATACGTTATACGTTATACGTTAAACGTTATACGTTATACGTTATACGTTATACGTTATACGTTATACGTTATTCGTTATACGTTATACGTTATACGTTATACGTTATACGTTATACGTTATACGTTATACGTTTTACGTTATACGTTATACGTTACACGTTATACGTTATACTTTATACGTTATACGTTATACGTTATACGTTATACGTTATACGTTATACGTTATACGTTATACGTTATACGTTATACGTTATACGTTATACGTTATACGTTATACGTTATACGTTATACGTTATACATTATACGTTATACGTTGTACGTTATACGTTATAAGTTGTGCGTTATACGATATACGTTATACGTTATTCGTTATACGTACTTCGTTACACGTTATACGTTATACGTTATACGTTATACGTTTTACGATTTACGATGTACGTTATACGTTATACGTTATACGTTACACGTTATACGTTATACGTTGTACGTTATACGTTATGAGTTGTACGTTATACGATATACGTTATACGCTATACATTACATGTTATGCCTTATACGTTATACGTTATACGTTATACGTTATACGTTATACGTTATACGTTATACGTTATACGTTATACGTTATACGTTATACGTTATACGTTATACGTTATACGTTATACGTTATACGTTATACGTTATACATTATACGTTATACGTTGTACGTTATACGTTATAAGTTGTGCGTTATACGATATACGTTATACGTTATTCGTTATACGTACTTCGTTACACGTTATACGTTATACGTTATACGTTATACGTTATACGTTATACGTTATACGTTATACGTTGTACGTTGTGCGTTATACGTTATAAGTTGTACGTTATACGATATACGTTGTACGTTATTCTTTATACGTTATTCGTTACACGTTATACGTCATACGTTATGCGTTATACGTTTTACGTTATTCGTTATACGTTATACGTTATACGTTGTACGTTATACGTTATAAGTTGTACGTTATACGATATACGTTATACGTTATTCTTTATACGTTATTCGTTACACGTTATACGTTATACGTTATACGTTATACGTTATACGTTATACGTTATACGTTATACGTTATACGTTATACGTTATACGTTATACGTTATACGTTATAAGTTATACGTTATACGTTATACGTTATACGTTGTACGTTATACGTTATACGTTATACATTATACGTTATACGTTATACGTTATACGTTATACGTTATACGTTATACGTCATAGGTTATACGTTATACGTTATGCGGTATACGTTATACATTATACGTTATACGATATACGTTATACGTTACACGTTACACGTTATACCTCATAGGTTATACGTTATACGTTATACATTATACGTTATACGTTATACGTTATACGTTATACGTTATGCGTTATACGTTATACGTTATACGTTATACGTTATACGTTATACGTTTTACGTTATACGTTATACGTTACACGTTATACGTTATACGTTATACGTTATACGTTATACGTTATACGTTATACGTTATACGTTATACGTTATACGTTATACGTTATACGTTATACGTTATACGTTATACGTTATACGTTACACGTTATACGTTATACGTTATACGTTATACGTTATACGTTATACGTTATACGTTATACGTTATGCGTTATATAATACGTTCTACGATATTCGTTATACGTTATACTTTATTAGTTATACGTTATACGTTATATGTTATACGTCATAGCTTATACGTTATACGTTATACGTTATACGTTATACGTTATACGTTATACGTTATACGTTATACGTTATACGTTATACGTTATACGTTATACGTTATACGTTATACGTTATACGTTATACGTTATACGTTATACGTTATACGTTATACGTTATACGTTATACGTTATACATTATACGTTATACGTTGTACGTTATACGTTATAAGTTGTGCGTTATACGATATACGTTATACGTTATTCGTTATACGTACTTCGTTACACGTTATACGTTATACGTTATACGTTATACGTTTTACGATTTACGATGTACGTTATACGTTATACGTTATACGTTATACGTTATACTTTATACGTTATAGGTGTTACGTTATACGTTATACGTTATACGTTATTCGTAATACGTTATACGTGATACGTTATACTTTGTACGTTATACGTTATACGTTATACGTTATACATTATACGTTATACGTTATACATTACATGTTATGCGTTATACGTTATGCGTTATACGTTATACGTTATACGTTATACGTTATACGTTATACGTTATACGTTATACGTTATACGTTATACGTTATACGTTATACGTTATACGTTATACGTTATACGTTATACGTTATACGTTATACGTTATACGTTATACGTTACACGTTATACGTTATACGTTGTACGTTATACGTTATGAGTTGTACGTTATACGATATACGTTATACGTTATACATTACATGTTATGCCTTATACGTTATACGTTATACGTTATACGTTATACGTTATACGTTATACGTTATACGTTATACGTTATACGTTATACGTTATACGTTATACGTTATACGTTATACGTTATACGTTATACGTTATACGTTATACGTTATACGTTATATTTTATACGTTATACGTTGTACGTTATACGTTATAAGTTGTACGTTATACGATATACGTTATACGTTATACATTATACGTTATACGTTGTACGTTATACGTTATAAATTGTGCGTTATACGATATACGTTATACGTTATTCGTTATACGTACTTCGTTACACGTTATACGTTATACGTTATACGTTATACGTTATACGTTATACGTTATACGTTATACGTTATACGTTGTACGTTATACGTTATACGTTATACATTATACGTTATACGTTGTACGTTATACGTTATAAGTTTTGCGTTATACGATATACGTTATACGTTATTCGTTATACGTACTTCGTTACACGTTATACGTTATACGTTATACGTTATACGTTATACGTTTTACGATTTACGATGTACGTTATACGTTATACGTTATACGTTATACGTTATACTTTATACGTTATAGGTGTTACGTTATACGTTATACGTTATACGTTATTCGTAATACGTTATACGTGATACGTTATACTTTGTACGTTATACGTTATACGTTATACGTTATACATTATACGTTATACATTATACATTACATGTTATGCGTTATACGTTATGCGTTATACGTTATACGTTATACGTTATACGTTATACGTTATACGTTATACGTTATACGTTATACGTTATACGTTATACGTTATACGTTATACGTTATACGTTATACGTTATACGTTACACGTTATACGTTATACGTTGTACGTTATACGTTATGAGTTGTACGTTATACGATATACGTTATACGTTATACATTACATGTTATGCCTTATACGTTATACGTTATACGTTATACGTTATACGTTATACGTTATACGTTATACGTTATACGTTATACGTTATACGTTATACGTTATACGTTATTCGTTACACGTTATACGTCATACGTTATACGTTATACGTTTTACGTTATTCGTTATACGTTATACGTTATACGATATACGTTATACGTTATACGTTATATGTTATACGTTATACGTTATACGTTATACGTTTTACGTTATACGTTATACGTTATAGGTTATACGTTATACGTTATACGTTATACGTTATACGTTCTACGTTATACGTTATACGTTATACGTTATATTTTATACGTTATACGTTATACGTTATACGTTATACGTTATACGTTATACGTTACACGTTACACGTTATACCTCATAGGTTATACGTTATACGTTATACGTTATACGTTATACGTTATACGTTATACGTTATACGTTATACGTTATACGTTATACGTTATACGTTATACGTCATAGGTTATACGTTATACGTTATACGTTATGCGTTATACGTTATGCGTTATACGTTACACGTTACACGTTATACCTCATAGGTTATACGTTATACGTTATACGTTATACGTTATACGTTATAAGTTATACGTTATACGTTATACGTTATACGTTGTACGTTATACGTTATACGTTATACATTATACGTTATACGTTATACGTTATACGTTATACGTTATACGTTATACGTTATACGTTATACGTTATACGTCATAGGTTATACGTTATACGTTATGCGGTATACGTTATACATTATACGTTATACGATATACGTTATACGTTACACGTTACACGTTATACCTCATAGGTTATACGTTATACGTTATACGTTATACGTTATACGTTATACGTTATACGTTATACGTTATACGTTATACGTTATACGTTATACGTTATAAGTTATACGTTATACGTTATGCGTTATACGTTGTACGTTATACGTTATACGTTATACATGATACGTTATACGTTATACGTTATACGTTATACGTTATACGTCATAGGTTATACGTTATACGTTATGCGGTATACGTTATACATTATACGTTATACGATATACGTTATACGTTATGCGTTATGCGTGCTTCGTTACACGTTATACGTTATTCGGTATGCGTTATACGTTATACGTTATACGTTATACGTTATACGTTATACGTTATACGTTTTACGTTATACGTTATACGTTTTACGATTTACGATGTACGTTATATGTTATACGTTATACGTTATACGTTATACTTTATACGTTATAGGTGTTACGTTATACGTTATACGTTATACGTTATTCGTAATACGTTATACGTGATACGTTATACTTTGTACGTTATACGTTATACGTTATACGTTATACATTATACGTTATACGTTATACATTACATGTTATGCGTTATACGTTATGCGTTATACGTTATACGTTATACGTTATATGTTATACGTTATACGTTATACGTTATACGTTGTACGTTATACGTTATACGTTATACGTTATACGTTATACGTTATACGTTATACGTTATACGTTATACGTTATACGTTATACGTTATACGTTATAAGTTATACGTTATACGTTATACGTTATACGTTATACGTTATACGTTATGCGTTATACGTTATACGTTATATGTTATACGTTATACGTTATACGTTATACGTTGTACGTTATACGTTATACGTTATACGTTATACGTTGTACGTTATACGATATACCATATACGTTATTCTTTATACGTTATTCGTTACACGTTATAAGTTGTACGTTATACGATATACGTTATACGTTATTCTTTATACGTTATTCGTTACACGTTATACGTCATACGTTATACGTTATACGTTTTACGTTATTCGTTATACGTTATACGTTATACGATATACGTTATACGTTATACGTTATACGTTATACGTTATACGTTATACGTTATACGTTATACGTTATACATTATACGTTATACGTTGTACGTTATACGTTATAAGTTTTGCGTTATACGATATACGTTATACGTTATTCGTTATACGTACTTCGTTACACGTTATACGTTATACGTTATACGTTATACGTTATACGTTTTACGATTTACGATGTACGTTATACGTTATACGTTATACGTTATACGTTATACTTTATACGTTATAGGTGTTACGTTATACGTTATACGTTATACGTTATTCGTAATACGTTATACGTGATACGTTATACTTTGTACGTTATACGTTATACGTTATACGTTATACATTATACGTTATACATTATACATTACATGTTATGCGTTATACGTTATGCGTTATACGTTATACGTTATACGTTATACGTTATACGTTATACGTTATACGTTATACGTTATACGTTATACGTTATACGTTATACGTTATACGTTATACGTTATACGTTATACGTTACACGTTATACGTTATACGTTGTACGTTATACGTTATGAGTTGTACGTTATACGATATACGTTATACGTTATACATTACATGTTATGCCTTATACGTTATACGTTATACGTTATACGTTATACGTTATACGTTATACGTTATACGTTATACGTTATACGTTATACGTTATACGTTATACGTTATACGTTATACGTTATACGTTATACGTTATACGTTATACGTCATAAGTTATACGTTATACGTTATACGTTATACGTTATACGTTATACGTTATGCGTTATATAATACGTTCTACGATATTCGTTATACGTTATACTTTATTAGTTATACGTTATACGTCATACTTTATACGTTATACGTTATACGTTATACGTTATACGATATACGTTATATTTTATACGTTATACGTTGTACGTTATACGTTATAAGTTGTACGTTATACGATATACCATATACGTTATTCTTTATACGTTATTCGTTACACGTTATAAGTTGTACGTTATACGATATACGTTATACGTTATTCTTTATACGTTATTCGTTACACGTTATACGTCATACGTTATACGTTATACGTTTTACGTTATTCGTTATACGTTATACGTTATACGATATACGTTATACGTTATACGTTATACGTTATACGTTATACGTTATACGTTATACGTTATACGTTATACGTTATACGTTATACGTTACACGTTATACGTTATACGTTGTACGTTATACGTTATGAGTTGTACGTTATACGATATACGTTATACGTTATACATTACATGTTATGCGTTATACGTTATACGTTATACGTTATACGTTATACGTTATACGTTATACGTTATACGTTATACGTTATACGTTATACGTTATACGTTATACGTTATACGTTATACGTTATACGTTATACGTTATACGTTGTACGTTATACGTTATACGTTATACGTTATACGTTATACGTTATACGTTTTACGTTATACGTTATACGTTATACGTTATACGTTATAAGTTATACGTTATACGTTATACGTTATACGTCATAAGTTATACGTTATACGTTATACGTTATACGTTATACGTTATACGTTATGCGTTATATAATACGTTCTACGATATTCGTTATACGTTATACTTTATTAGTTATACGTTATACGTTATACGTTATACGTCATAGGTTATACGTTATACGTTATACGTTATACGTTATACGTTATACGTTATACGTTATACGTTATACGTTATACGTTATACGTTATACGTTATACGTTGTACGTTGTACGTTATACGTTATAAGTTGTACGTTATACGATATACGTTGTACGTTATTCTTTATACGTTATTCGTTACACGTTATACGTCATACGTTATACGTTATACGTTTTACGTTATTCGTTATACGTTATACGTTATACGTTGTACGTTATACGTTATAAGTTGTACGTTATACGATATACGTTATACGTTATTCTTTATACGTTATTCGTTACACGTTATACGTTATACGTTATACGTTATACGTTATACGTTATACGTTATACGTTATACGTTATACGTTATACGTTATACGTTATACGTTATACGTTATACGTTATACGTTATACGTTATACGTTATACGTTATAAGTTATACGTTATACGTTATACGTTATACGTTGTACGTTATACGTTATACGTTATACATTATACGTTATACGTTATACGTTATACGTTATACGTTATACGTCATAGGTTATACGTTCTACGTTATGCGGTATACGTTATACATTATACGTTATACGATATACGTTATACGTTACACGTTACACGTTATACCTCATAGGTTATACGTTATACGTTATACGTTATACGTTATACGTTATACGTTATACGTTATACGTTATACGTTATACGTTATACGTTATACGTTATACGTTATACGTTATACGTTATACGTTATACGTTTTACGTTATACGTTATACGTTACACGTTATACGTTATACGTTATACGTTATACGTTATACGTTATACGTTATACGTTATACGTTATACGTTATACGTTATACGTTATACGTTATACGTTATACGTTATACGTTATACGTTCTACGTTATACGTTATACGTTATACGTTATACATTATACGTTATACGTTGTACGTTATACGTTATAAGTTGTGCGTTATACGATATACGTTATACGTTATTCGTTATACGTACTTCGTTACACGTTATACGTTATACGTTATACGTTATACGTTTTACGATTTACGATGTACGTTATACGTTATACGTTATACGTTATACGTTATACTTTATACGTTATAGGTGTTACGTTATACGTTATACGTTATACATTATACGTTATACGTTGTACGTTATACGTTATAAGTTGTGCGTTATACGATATACGTTATACGTTATTCGTTATACGTACTTCGTTACACGTTATACGTTATACGTTGTACGTTATACGTTATGAGTTGTACGTTATACGATAAACGTTATACGTTATACATTACATGTTATGCCTTATACGTTATACGTTATACGTTATACGTTATACGTTATACGTTATACGTTATACGTTATACGTTATACGTTATACGTTATACGTTATACGTTGTACGTTATACGTTGTACGTTATACGTTATACGTTATACGTTATACGTTATACGTTATACGTTATACGTTATACGTTATACGTTATACGTTATACGTTATACGTTATACGTTATACGTTATACGTTACACGTTATACGTTATACGTTGTACGTTATACGTTATGAGTTGTACGTTATACGATATACGTTATACGTTATACATTACATGTTATGCCTTATACGTTATACGTTATACGTTATACGTTATACGTTATACGTTATACGTTATACGTTATACGTTATACGTTATACGTTATACGTTATACGTTGTACGTTATACGTTATACGTTATACGTTATACGTTATACGTTATACGTTTTACGTTATACGTTATACGTTATACGTTATACGTTATACGTTATACGTTATACTTTATACGTTATACGCTATACGTCATAAGTTATACGTTATACGTTATACGTTATACGTTATACGTTATACGTTATACGTTATGCGTTATACGTTCTACGATATTCGTTATACGTTATACGTTATTAGTTATACGTTATACGTTATACGTTATACGTAATACGTCATAGGTTATACGTTATACGTAATAAGTTATACGTTATACGTTATACGTTATACGCTATACGTTATACGTTATACGTTATACGTTATACGTTATACGTTATACGTTATACGTTATACGTTATACGTTATACGTTATACGTTATACGTTATACGTAATACGTTGTACGTTATACGTTATAAGTTGTACGTTATACGATATACGTGATACGTTATTCTTTATACGTTATTCGTTACACGTTATACGTCATACGTTATACGTTATACGTTTTACGTTATTCGTTATACGTTATACGTTATACGATATACGTTATACGTTATACGTTATACGTTATACGTTATACGTTATACGTTATACGTTACACGTTACACGTTATACCTCATAGGTTATACGTTATACGTTATACGTTACACGTTATACGTTATACGTTATACGTTATACGTCATAGGTTATACGTTATACGTTATACGTTATGCGTTATACGTTATGCGTTATACGTTATACGTTATACGTTATACGTTATACGTTATACGTTATACGTTATACGTTATACGTTATACATTATACGTTATACGTTATGCGTTATACGTTATACGTTATACGTTATACGTTATACGTTATACGTCATAGGTTATACGTTATACGTTATACGTTATACGTCATAAGTTATACGTTATACGTTATACGTTATACGTTATACGTTATACGTTATACGTTATGCGTTATACGTTATACGTTATACGCTATACGTCATAAGTTATACGTTATACGTTATACGTTATACGTTATACGTTATACGTTATGCGTTATACGTTCTACGATATTCGTTATACGTTATACGTTATACGTTATACGTTATACGTTATACGTTATACGTTATACGTTATACGTTATACGTTATACGTTATACGTTATACGTTATACGTTATACGTTATACGTTATACGTTATACGTTATACGTTATACGTTATACGTTATGCGTTATACGTTGTACGTTACATGTTATAAGTTATACGTTATACGTTATACGATATACGTTATACGTTAAACGTTATACGTTATACGTTATTCGTTATATGTTATACGTTATACATTATACGTTATACGTTATACGTTATACGTTATACGTTATACGTTATACGTTATACGTTATACGTTATACGTTCTACGTTATACGTTATACGTTATGCGTTATACGTTGTACGTTACATGTTATAAGTTATACGTTATACGTTATACGATATACGTTATACGTTAAACGTTATAGGTTATACGTTATTCGTTATATGTTATACGTTATACATTATACGTTATACGTTATACGTTATACGTTATACGTTATACGTTATACGTTATACGTTATACGTCATAGGTTATACGTTATACGTTATGCGGTATACGTTATACATTATACGTTATACGATAAACGTTATACGTTATGCGTTATGCGTTCTTCGTTACACGTTATACGTTATTCGGTATGCGTTATACGTTATACGTTATACGTTAAACGTTATACGTTATACGTTATACGTTATACGTTATACGTTATACGTTATTCGTTATACGTTATACGTTATACGTTATACGTTATACGTTATACGTTATACGTTTTACGTTATACGTTATACGTCACACGTTATACGTTTTACGTTATACGTTATACGTTATACGTTATACGTTATACGTTATACGTTATACGTTATACGTTATACGTTATACGCTATACGTCATAAGTTATACGTTATACGTTATACGTTATACGTTATACGTTATACGTTATGCGTTATACGTTCTACGATATTCGTTATACGTTATACGTTATACGTTATACGTTATACGTTATACGTTATACGTTATACGTTATACGTTATACGTTATACGTTATACGTGATACGTTATACGTTATACGTTTTACGATTTACGATGTACGTTATACGTTATACGTTATACGTTACACGTTATACGTTATACGTTGTACGTTATACGTTATGAGTTGTACGTTATACGATATACGTTATACGCTATACATTACATGTTATGCCTTATACGTTATACGTTATACGTTATACGTTATACGTTATACGTTATACGTTATACGTTATACGTTATACGTTATACGTTATACGTTATACGTTATACGTTATCCGTTATACGTTATACGTTATACGTTATACGTTGTACGTTATACGTTATACGGTATACGTTATACGTTATACGTTATACGTTTTACGTTATACGTTATACGTTATACGTTATACGTTATACGTTATACGTTATACGTTATACGTTATACGTTATACGCTATACGTCATAAGTTATACGTTATACGTTATACGTTATACGTTATACGTTATACGTTATGCGTTATACGTTCTACGATATTCGTTATACGTTATACGTTATACGTTATACGTTATACGTTATACGTTATACGTTATACGTTATACGTTATACGTTATACGTTATACGTTATACGTTATACGTTATACGTTATACGTTATACGTTATACGTTATACGTTATACGTTATACGTTATACGTTATACGTTATACGTTATACGTTATACGTTATACGTTATACGTTATAAGTTATACGTTATACGTTATGCGTTATACGTTGTACGTTATACGTTATACGTTATACATTATACGTTATACGTTATACGTTATACGTTATACGTTATACGTTATACGTCATAGGTTATACGTTATACGTTATGCGGTATACGTTATACATTATACGTTATACGATATACGTTATACGTTATGCGTTATGCGTGCTTCGTTACACGTTATACGTTATTCGGTATGCGTTATACGTTATACGTTATACGTTATACGTTATATGTTATGCGTTATACGTTATACGTTATACGTTATACGTTATACGTTATACGTTATGCGTTATATAATACGTTCTACGATATTCGTTATACGTTATACTTTATTAGTTATACGTTATACGTTATACGTTATACGTCATAGCTTATACGTTATACGTTATACGTTATACGTTATACGTTATACGTTATACGTTATACGTTATACGTTATACGTTATACGTTATACGTTATACGTTATACGTTATACGTTATACGTTATACGTTATACGTTATACGTTATACGTTATACGTTGTACGTTGTACGTTATACATTATAAGTTGTACGTTATACGATATACGTTGTACGTTATTCTTTATACGTTATTCGTTACACGTTATACGTCATACGTTATACGTTATACGTTTTACGTTATTCGATATACGTTATACGTTATACGTTGTACGTTATACGTTATAAGTTGTACGTTATACGATATACGTTATACGTTATTCTTTATACGTTATTCGTTACACGTTATACGTTATACGTTATACGTTATACGTTATACGTTATACGTTATACGTTATACGTTATACGTTATACGTTATACGTTATACGTTATACGTTTTACGATTTACGATGTACGTTATACGTTATACGTTATACGTTATACGTTATACTTTATACGTTATAGGTGTTACGTTATACGTTATACGTTATACGTTATTCGTAATACGTTATACGTGATACGTTATACTTTGTACGTTATACGTTCTACGTTATACGTTATACATTATACGTTATACGTTATACATTACATGTTATGCGTTATACGTTATGCGTTATACGTTATACGTTATACGTTATACGTTATACGTTATACGTTATACGTTATACGTTATACGTTATACGTTATACGTTATACGTTATACGTTATACGTTATACGTTATACGTTATACGTTATACGTTATACGTTATACGTTATACGTTACACGTTATATGTTATACGTTGTACGTTATACGATATGAGTTGTACGTTATACGATATACGTTATACGTTATACATTACATGTTATGCCTTATACGTTATACGTTATACGTTATACGTTATACGTTATACGTTATACGTTATACGTTATACGTTATACGTTATACGTTATACGTTATACGTTATACGTTATACGTTATACGTTATACGTTATACGTTATACGTTATACGTTATACGTTATACGTTATACGTTATACGTTATACGTTATACGTTATACGTTATACGTTATATTTTATACGTTATACGTTGTACGTTATACGTTATAAGTTGTACGTTATACGATATACGTTATACGTTATACATTATACGTTATACGTTGTACGTTATACGTTATAAATTGTGCGTTATACGATATACGTTATACGTTATTCGTTATACGTACTTCGTTACACGTTATACGTTATACGTTATACGTTATACGTTATACGTTATACGTTATACGTTATACGTTATACGTTATACGTTATACGTTATACGTTATACGTTATACGTTATACATTATACGTTATACGTTGTACGTTATACGTTATAAGTTTTGCGTTATACGATATACGTTATACGTTATTCGTCATACGTACTTCGTTACACGTTATACGTTATACGTTATACGTTATACGTTATACGTTATACGTTCTACGTTATACGTTATACGTTATACGTTATACGTTATACGTTATACGTTATACGTTACACGTTATACGTTATACGTTGTACGTTATACGTTATGAGTTGTACGTTATACGATATACGTTATACGTTATACATTACATGTTATGCCTTATACGTTATACGTTATACGTTATACGTTATATTTTATACGTTATACGTTGTACGTTATACGTTATAAGTTGTACGTTATACGATATACCATATACGTTATTCTTTATACGTTATTCGTTACACGTTATAAGTTGTACGTTATACGATATACGTTATACGTTATTCTTTATACGTTATTCGTTACACGTTATACGTCATACGTTATACGTTATACGTTTTACGTTATTCGTTATACGTTATACGTTATACGATATACGTTATACGTTATACGTTATACGTTATACGTTATACGTTATACGTTATACGCTGTACGTTATACGTTATACGTTATACGTTATACGTTATACGTTATACGTTTTACGTTATACGTTATACGTTATACGTTATACGTTATACGTTATACGTTATACGTTATACGTTATACGTTATACGTCATAAGTTATACGTTATACGTTATACGTTATACGTTATACGTTATACGTTATACGTTATGCGTTATATAATACGTTCTACGATATTCGTTATACGTTATACTTTATTAGTTATACGTTATACGTTATACGTTATACGTTATACGTCATAGGTTATACGTTATACGTTATACGTTATACGTTATTCGTTATACGTTATACGTTATACGTTATACGTTATACGTTATACGTTATACGTTATACGTTGTACGTTGTACGTTATACGTTATAAGTTGTACGTTATACGATATACGTTGTACGTTATTCTTTATACGTTATTCGTTACACGTTATACGTCATACGTTATACGTTATACGTTTTACGTTATTCGTTATACGTTATACGTTATACGTTGTACGTTATACGTTATAAGTTGTACGTTATACGATATACGTTATACGTTATTCTTTATACGTTATTCGTTACACGTTATACGTTATACGTTATACGTTATACGTTATACGTTATACGTTATACGTTATACGTTATACGTTATACGTTATACGTTATACGTTATACGTTATACGTTATACGTTATACGTTATACGTTATACGTTATACGTTATACGTTATACTTTATACGTTATAGGTGTTACGTTATACGTTATACGCTATACATTATACGTTATACGTTGTACGTTATACGTTATAAGTTGTGCGTTATACGATATACGTTATACGTTATTCGTTATACGTACTTCGTTACACGTTATACGTTATACGTTGTACGTTATACGTTTTACGATTTACGATGTACGTTATACGTTATACGTTATACGTTATACGTTATACTTTATACGTTATAGGTGTTACGTTATACGTTATACGTTATACGTTATTCGTAATACGTTATACGTGATACGTTATACTTTGTACGTTATACGTTATACGTTATACGTTATACATTATACGTTATACGTTATACATTACATGTTATGCGTTATACGTTATGCGTTATACGTTATACGTTATACGTTATACGTTATACGTTATACGTTATACGTTATACGTTATACGTTATACGTTATACGTTATACGTTATACGTTATACGTTATACGTTATACGTTATACGTTATACGTTATACGTTATACGTTACACGTTATACGTTATACGTTGTACGTTATACGTTATGAGTTGTACGTTATACGATATACGTTATACGTTATACATAACATGTTATGCCTTATACGTTATACGTTATACGTTATACGTTATACGTTATACGTTATACGTTATACGTTATACGTTATACGTTATACGTTATACGTTATACGTTATACGTTATACGTTGTACGTTATACGTTATACGTTATACGTTATACGTTATACGTTATACGTTTTACGTTATACGTTATACGTTATACGTTATACGTTATACGTTATACGTTATACTTTATACGTTATACGCTATACGTCATAAGTTATACGTTATACGTTATACGTTATACGTTATACGTTATACGTTATACGTTATGCGTTATACGTTCTACGATATTCGTTATACGTTATACGTTATTAGTTATACGTTATACGTTATACGTTATACGTTATACGTTATACGTTATACGTTATACGTTATACGTTATACGTTATACGTTGTACGTTATACGTTATAAGTTGTACGTTATACGATATACGTTATACGTTATTCTTTATACGTTATTCGTTACACGTTATACGTCATACGTTATACGTTATACGTTTTACGTTATTCGTTATACGTTATACGTTATACGATATACGTTATACGTTATACGTTATATGTTATACGTTATACGTTATACGTTATACGTTTTACGTTATACGTTATACGTTATAGGTTATACGTTATACGTTATACGTTATACGTTATACGTTCTACGTTATACGTTATACGTTATACGTTATATTTTATACGTTATACGTTATACGTTATACGTTATACGTTATACGTTATACGTTACACGTTACACGTTATACCTCATAGGTTATACGTTATACGTTATACGTTATACGTTATACGTTACACGTTATACGTTATACGTTATACGTTATACGTTATACGTTATACGTCATAGGTTATACGTTATACGTTATACGTTATGCGTTATACGTTATGCGTTATACGTTATACGCTATACGTTATGCGTTATACGTTGTACGATATTCGTTATACGTTATACGTTATTAGTTATACGTTATACGGTATACGTTATACGTTGTACGTTACATGTTATAAGTTATACGTTATACGTTATACGATATACGTTATACGTTAAACGTTACGCGTTATACGTTATTCGTTATATGTTATACGTTATACATTATACGTTATACGTTATACGTTATACGTTATACGTTATACGTTATACGTTATACGTTATACGTTATACGTTATAGGTTATACGTTATACGTTATACGTTACACGTTACACGTTATACCTCATAGGTTATACGTTATACGTTATACGTTATACGTTATACGTTATACGTTATACGTTATACGTCATAGGTTATACGTTATACGTTATACGTTATACGTTATACGTTATACGTTATACGTTATACGTTATACGTTATACGTTATACGTTATACGTTATACGTTATACGTTACACGTTACACGTTATACCTCATAGGTTATACGTTATACGTTATACGTTATACGTTATACGTTATACGTTATACGTTATACGTCATAGGTTATACGTCATAGGTTATACGTTATACATTATACGTTATACGTTGTACGTTATACGTTATAAGTTTTGCGTTATACGATATACGTTATACGTTATTCGTTATACGTACTTCGTTACACGTTATACGTTATACGTTATACGTTATACGTTTTACGATTTACGATGTACGTTATACGTTATACGTTATACGTTATACGTTATACTTTATACGTTATAGGTGTTACGTTATACGTTATACGTTATACGTTATTCGTAATACGTTATAAGTGATACGTTATACTTTGTACGTTATACGTTATACGTTATACGTTATACATTATACGTTATACATTATACATTACATGTTATGCGTTATACGTTATGCGTTATACGTTATACGTTATACGTTATACGTTATACGTTATACGTTATACGTTATACGTTATACGTTATACGTTATACGTTATACGTTATACGTTATACGTTATACGTTATACGTTATACGTTATACGTTATACGTTACACGTTATACGTTATACGTTGTACGTTATACGTTATGAGTTGTACGTTATACGATATACGTTATACGTTATACATTACATGTTATGCGTTATACGTTATACGTTATACGTTATACGTTATACGTTATACGTTATACGTTATACGTTATACGTTACACGTTATACGTTATACGTTGTACGTTATACGTTATGAGTTGTACGTTATACGATATACGATATACGTTATACATTACATGTTATGCGTTATACGTTATACGTTATACGTTTTACGTTATACGTTATACGTTATACGTTATACGTTATACGTTATACGTTATACGTTATACGTTATACGTTATACGTCATAAGTTATACGTTATACGTTATACGTTATACGTTATACGTTATACGTTATGCGTTATATAATACGTTCTACGATATTCGTTATACGTTATACTTTATTAGTTATACGTTATACGTTATACGTTATACGTCATAGGTTATACGTTATACGTTATACGTTATACGTTATTCGTTATACGTTATACGTTATACGTTATACGTTATACGTTATACGTTATACGTTATACGTTGTACGTTGTACGTTATACGTTATAAGTTGTACGTTATACGATATACGTTGTACGTTATTCTTTATACGTTATTCGTTACACGTTATACGTCATACGTTATACGTTATACGTTTTACGTTATTCGTTATACGTTATTCGTTATACGTTGTACGTTATACGTTATAAGTTGTACGTTATACGATATACGTTATACGTTATTCTTTATACGTTATTCGTTACACGTTATACGTTATACGTTATACGTTATACGTTATACGTTATACGTTATACGTTATACGTTATACGTTATACGTTATACGTTATACGTTATACGTTATACGTTATACGTTATACGTTATACGTTATACGTTATACTTTATACGTTATAGGTGTTACGTTATACGTTATACGCTATACATTATACGTTATACGTTGTACGTTATACGTTATAAGTTGTGCGTTATACGATATACGTTATACGTTATTCGTTATACGTACTTCGTTACACGTTATACGTTATACGTTGTACGTTATACGTTTTACGATTTACGATGTACGTTATACGTTATACGTTATACGTTATACGTTATACTTTATACGTTATAGGTGTTACGTTATACGTTATACGTTATACGTTATTCGTAATACGTTATACGTGATACGTTATACTTTGTACGTTATACGTTATACGTTATACGTTATACATTATACGTTATACGTTATACATTACATGTTATGCGTTATACGTTATGCGTTATACGTTATACGTTATACGTTATACGTTATACGTTATACGTTATACGTTATACGTTATACGTTATACGTTATACGTTATACGTTATACGTTATACGTTATACGTTATACGTTACACGTTATACGTTATACGTTGTACGTTATACGTTATGAGTTGTACGTTATACGATATACGTTATACGTTATACATAACATGTTATGCCTTATACGTTATACGTTATACGTTATACGTTATACGTTATACGTTATACGTTATACGTTATACGTTATACGTTATACGTTATACGTTATACGTTATACGTTATACGTTGTACGTTATACGTTATACGTTATACGTTATACGTTATACGTTATACGTTTTACGTTATACGTTATACGTTATACGTTATACGTTATACGTTATACGTTATACTTTATACGTTATACGCTATACGTCATAAGTTATACGTTATACGTTATACGTTATACGTTATCCGTTATACGTTATACGTTATGCGTTATACGTTCTACGATATTCGTTATACGTTATACGTTATTAGTTATACGTTATACGTTATACGTTATACGTTATACGTTATACGTTATACGTTATACGTTATACGTTATACGTTATACGTTGTACGTTATACGTTATAAGTTGTACGTTATACGATATACGTTATACGTTATTCTTTATACGTTATTCGTTACACGTTATACGTCATACGTTATACGTTATACGTTTTACGTTATTCGTTATACGTTATACGTTATACGATATACGTTATACGTTATACGTTATATGTTATACGTTATACGTTATACGTTATACGTTTTACGTTATACGTTATACGTTATAGGTTATACGTTATACGTTATACGTAATACGTTATACGTTCTACGTTATACGTTATACGTTATACGTTATATTTTATACGTTATACGTTATACGTTATACGTTATACGTTATACGTTATACGTTACACGTTACACGTTATACCTCATAGGTTATACGTTATACGTTATACGTTATACGTTATACGTTATACGTTATACGTTATACGTTATACGTTATACGTTATACGTTATACGTCATAGGTTATACGTTATACGTTATACGTTATGCGTTATACGTTATGCGTTATACGTTATACGTTATACGTTATGCGTTATACGTTGTACGATATTCGTTATACGTTATACGTTATTAGTTATACGTTATACGGTATACGTTATACGTTGTACGTTACATGTTATAAGTTATACGTTATACGTTATACGATATACGTTATACGTTAAACGTTACGCGTTATACGTTATTCGTTATATGTTATACGTTATACATTATACGTTATACGTTATACGTTATACGTTATACGTTATACGTTATACGTTATACGTTATACGTTATACGTTATACGTTATACGTTATACGTTATACGTTATACGTTATACGTTATACGTTACACGTTACACGTTATACCTCATAGGTTATACGTTATACGTTATACGTTATACGTTATACGTTATACGTTATACGTTATACGTTATACGTTATACGTTATACGTTATACGTTATACGTTATACGTTTTACGTTATACGTTATACGTTACACGTTATACGTTATACGTTATACGTTATACGTTATACGTTATACGTTATACGTTATACGTTATACGTTATACGTTATACGTTATACGTTATACGTTATACGTTATACGTTATACGTTATACGTTATACGTTATACGTTATACGTTATACATTATACGTTATACGTTGTACGTTATACGTTATAAGTGGTGCGTTTTACGATATACGTTATACGTTATTCGTTATACGTACTTCGTTACACGTTATACGTTATACGTTATACGTTATACGTTTTACGATTTACGATGTACGTTATACGTTATACGTTATACGTTATACGTTATACGTTATACGTTATACGTTATACGTTATACGTTATACGTTATACGTTATACGTTATACGTTATACGTTATACGTTATACGTTATACGTTGTACGTTATACGTTATACGTTATACGTTATACGTTATACGTTATACGTTTTACGTTATACGTTATACGTTATACGTTATACGTTATACGTTATACGTTATACGTTATACGTTATACGTTATACGTTATACGCTATACGTCATAAGTTATACGTTATACGTTATACTTTATACGTTATACGTTATACGTTAAGCGTTATACGTTCTACGATATTCGTTATACGTTATACGTTATTAGTTATACGTTATACGTTATACGTTATACGTCATAGGTTATACGATATACGTTATACGTTATACGTTATACGTTATACGTTATACGTTATACGTTATACGTTATACGTTATACGTTATACGTTATACGTTATACGTTATACGTTATACGTTATACGTTATACGTTGTACGTTATACGTTATAAGTTGTACGTTATACGATATACGATATACGTTATACGTTATTCTTTATACGTTATTCGTTACACGTTATACGTCATACGTTATACGTTATACGTTTTACGTTATTCGTTATACGTTATACGTTATACGATATACGTTATACGTTATACGTTATACGTTATACGTTAGACGTTATACGTTATACGTTATACGTTATACGTTATACGTTATACGTTATACGTTATACGTTATACGTTACACGTTATACGTTATACGTTATACGTTATACGTTATACGTTATACGTTATACGTTATACGTTATAAGTTATACGTTATACGTTATGCGTTATACGTTGTACGTTATACGTTATACGTTATACATTATACGTTATACGTTATACGTTATACGTTATACGTTATACGTCATAGGTTATACGTTATACGTTATGCGGTATACGTTATACATTATACGTTATACGATATACGTTATACGTTATGCGTTATGCGTGCTTCGTTACACGTTATTCGTTATTCGGTATGCGTTATACGTTATACGTTATACGTTATACGTTATATGTTATACGTTATACGTTATACGTTATACGTTATACGTTATACGTTATACGTTAAACGTTATACGTTATATTTTATACGTTATACGTTGTACGTTATACGTTATAAGTTGTAAGTTATACGATATACGTTATACGTTATTCTTTATACGTTATTCGTTACACGTTATAAGTTGTACGTTATACGATATACGTTATACGTTATTCTTTATACGTTATTCGTTACACGTTATACGTCATACGTTATACGTTATACGTTTTACGTTATTCGTTATACGTTATACGTTATACGATATACGTTATACGTTATACGTTATACGTTATACGTTATACGTTATACGTTATACGTTATACGTTATACGTTATACGTTATACGTTATACGTTATACGTTATACGTTACACGTTATACGTTATACGTTGTACGTTATACGTTATGAGTTGTACGTTATACGATATACGTTATACGTTATACATTACATGTTATGCGTTATACGTTATACGTTATACGTTATACGTTATACGTTATACGTTATACGTTAAACGTTATACGTTATACGTTATACGTTATACGTTATACGTTATACGTTAAACGTTATACGTTATACGTCATAAGTTATACGTTATACGTTATACGTTATACGTTATACGTTATACGTTATACGTTATGCGTTATACGTTATACGTTATATGTTATACGTTATACGTTATACGTTATACGTTGTACGTTATACGTTATACGTTATACGTTATACGTTATACGTTATACGTTTTACGTTATACGTTATACGTTATACGTTATACGTTATACGTTATACGTTATACGTTAAACGTTATACGTTATACGTTATACGTTATACGTTATACGTTATACGTTAAACGTTATACGTTATACGTCATAAGTTATACGTTATACGTTATACGTTATACGTTATACGTTATACGTTATACGTTATACGTTATGCGTTATACGTTCTACGATATTCGTTATACGTTATACTTTATTAGTTATACGTTATACGTTATACGTTATACGTCATAGGTTATACGTTATTCGTTATACGTTATACGTTATACGTTATACGTTATACGTTATACGTTATACGTTATACGTACTACGTTATACGTTATACGTTATACGTTATACGTTATGAGTTGTACGTTATACGTTATACGTTATACGTCATAAGTTATACGTTATACGTTATACGTTATACGTTATACGTTATACGTTATGCGTTATACAATACGTTCTACGATATTCGTTATACGTTATACTTTATTAGTTATACGTTATACGTTATACGTTATACGTCATAGGTTATACGTTATACGTTATACGTTATACGTTATTCGTTATACGTTATACGTTATACGTTATACGTTATACGTTATACGTTATACGTTATACGTTGTACGTTGTACGTTATACGTTATAAGTTGTACGTTATACGATATACGTTGTACGTTATTCTTTATACGTTATTCGTTACACGTTATACGTCATACGTTATACGTTATACGTTTTACGTTATTCGTTATACGTTATACGTTATACGTTGTACGTTATACGTTATAAGTTGTACGTTATACGATATACGTTATACGTTATTCTTTATACGTTATTCGTTACACGTTATACGTTATACGTTATACGTTATACGTTATACGTTATACGTTATACGTTATACGTTATACGTTATACTTTATACGTTATACGCTATACGTCATAAGTTATACGTTATACGTTATACGTTATACGTTATACGTTATACGTTATACGTTATGCGTTATACGTTCTACGATATTCGTTATACGTTATACGTTATTAGTTATACGTTATACGTTATACGTTATACGTTATACGTTATACGTTATACGTTATACGTTATACGTTATACGTTATACGTTGTACGTTATACGTTATAAGTTGTACGTTATACGATATACGTTATACGTTATTCTTTATACGTTATTCGTTACACGTTATACGTCATACGTTATACGTTATACGTTTTACGTTATTCGTTATACGTTATACGTTATACGATATACGTTATACGTTATACGTTATATGTTATACGTTATACGTTATACGTTATACGTTTTACGTTATACGTTATACGTTATAGGTTATACGTTATACGTTATACGTTATACGTTATACGTTCTACGTTATACGTTATACGTTATACGTTATATTTTATACGTTATACGTTATACGTTATACGTTATACGTTATACGTTATACGTTATACGTTACACGTTACACGTTATACCTCATAGGTTATACGTTATACGTTATACGTTATACGTTATACGTTATACGTTATACGTTATACGTTATACGTTATACGTTATACGTTATACGTCATAGGTTATACGTTATACGTTATACGTTATGCGTTATACGTTATGCGTTATACGTTACACGTTACACGTTATACCTCATAGGTTATACGTTATACGTTATACGTTATACGTTATACGTTATACGTTATACGTTATACGTCATACGTTATACGTTATACGTTATACGTTATACGTAATACGTTATACGTTATACGTTATACGTTATACGTTATACGTTATACGTTATAAGTTATACAATACGTTCTACGATATTCGTTATACGTTATACTTTATTAGTTATACGTTATACGTTATACGTTATACGTCATAGGTTATACGTTATACGTTATACGTTATACGTTATTCGTTATACGTTATACGTTATACGTTATACGTTATACGTTATACGTTATACGTTATACGTTGTACGTTGTACGTTATACGTTATAAGTTGTACGTTATACGATATACGTTGTACGTTATTCTTTATACGTTATTCGTTACACGTTATACGTCATACGTTATACGTTATACGTTTTACGTTATTCGTTATACGTTATACGTTATACGTTGTACGTTATACGTTATAAGTTGTACGTTATACGATATACGTTATACGTTATTCTTTATACGTTATTCGTTACACGTTATACGTTATACGTTATACGTTATACGTTATACGTTATACGTTATACGTTATACGTTATACGTTATACTTTATACGTTATACGCTATACGTCATAAGTTATACGTTATACGTTATACGTTATACGTTATACGTTATACGTTATACGTTATGCGTTATACGTTCTACGATATTCGTTATACGTTATACGTTATTAGTTATACGTTATACGTTATACGTTATACGTTATACGTTATACGTTATACGTTATACGTTATACGTTATACGTTATACGTTATACGTTGTACGTTATACGTTATAAGTTGTACGTTATACGATATACGTTATACGTTATTCTTTATACGTTATTCGTTACACGTTATACGTCATACGTTATACGTTATACGTTTTACGTTATTCGTTATACGTTATACGTTATACGATATACGTTATACGTTATACGTTATATGTTATACGTTATACGTTATACGTTATACGTTTTACGTTATACGTTATACGTTATAGGTTATACGTTATACGTTATACGTTATACGTTATACGTTATACGTTCTACGTTATACGTTATACGTTATACGTTATACGTTATATTTTATACGTTATACGTTATACGTTATACGTTATACGTTATACGTTATACGTTACACGTTACACGTTATACCTCATAGGTTATACGTTATACGTTATACGTTATACGTTATACGTTATACGTTATACGTTATACGTTATACGTTATACGTTATACGTTATACGTCATAGGTTATACGTTATACGTTATACGTTATGCGTTATACGTTATGCGTTATACGTTACACGTTACACGTTATACCTCATAGGTTATACGTTATACGTTATACGTTATACGTTATACGTTATACGTTATACGTTATACGTTATACGTTATACGTTATACGTTATACGTTATACGTTATACGTAATACGTTATACGTTATACGTTATACGTTATACGTTATACGTTATACGTTATAAGTTATACGTTACACGTTATACGTTATACGTTGTACGTTATACGTTATACGTTATACATTATACGTTATACGTTATACGTTACACGTTATACGTTATACGTCATAGGTTATACGTTATACGTTATGCGGTATACGTTATACATTATACGTTATACGATATACGTTATACGTTACACGTTACACGTTATACCTCATAGGTTACACGTTATACGTCATACGTTATACGTTATACGTTTTACGTTATTCGTTATACGTTATACGTTATACGATATACGTTATACGTTATACGTTATACGTTATACGTTATACGTTATACGTTATACGTTATACGTTATACGTTATACGTTATACGTTATACGTTATACGTTATACGTTATACGTTATACGTTATAAGTTATACGTTATACGTTATACGTTATACGTTGTACGTTATACGTTATACGTTATACATTATACGTTATACGTTATACGTTATACGTTATACGTTATACGTTATACGTTATACGTTATACGTCATAGGTTATACGTTATACGTTATGCGGTATACGTTATACATTATACGTTATACGATATACGTTATACGTTACACGTTACACGTTATACCTCATAGGTTATACGTTATACGTTATACGTTATACGTTATACGTTATACGTTATACGTTATACGTTATACGTTATACGTTATACGTTATACGTTATAAGTTATACGTTATACGTTATGCGTTATACGTTGTACGTTATACGTTATACGTTATACATTATACGTTATACGTTATACGTTATACGTTATACGTTATACGTCATAGGTTATACGTTATACGTTATGCGGTATACGTTATACATTATACGTTATACGATATACGTTATACGTTATGCGTTATGCGTGCTTCGTTACACGTTATACGTTATTCGGTATGCGTTATACGTTATACGTTATACGTTATACGTTATACGTTATACGTTATACGTTTTACGTTATACGTTATACGTTTTACGATTTACGATGTACGTTATACGTTATACGTTATACGTTATACGTTATACTTTATACGTTATAGGTGTTACGTTATACGTTATACGTTATACGTTATTCGTAATACGTTATACGTGATACGTTATACTTTGTACGTTATACGTTATACGTTATACGTTATACATTATACGTTATACGTTATACATTACATGTTATGCGTTATACGTTATGCGTTATACGTTATACGTTATACGTTATATGTTATACGTTATACGTTATACGTTATACGTTGTACGTTATACGTTATAAGTTATACGTTATACGTTATACGTTATACGTTATACGTTATACGTTATACGTTATACGTTATACGTTATACGTTATAAGTTATACGTTATACGTTATACGTTATACGTTATACGTTATACGTTATGCGTTATACGTTATACGTTATATGTTATACGTTGTACGTTATACGTTATACGTTGTACGTTATACGTTATACGTTATACGTTATACGTTATACGTTATACGTTTTACGTTATACGTTATACGTTATACGTTATACGTTATACGTTATACGTTATACGTTATACGTTAAACGTTATACGTTATACGTTATACGTTATACGTTATACGTTATACGTTAAACGTTATACGTTATACGTCATAAGTTATACGTTATACGTTATACGTTATACGTTATACGTTATACGTTATACGTTATACGTTATGCGTTATACGTTCTACGATATTCGTTATACGTTATACTTTATTAGTTATACGTTATACGTTATACGTTATACGTCATAGGTTATACGTTATTCGTTATACGTTATACGTTATACGTTATACGTTATACGTTATACGTTATACGTTATACGTTCTACGTTATACGTTATACGTTATACGTTATACGTTATGAGTTGTACGTTATACGTTATACGTTATACGTCATAAGTTATACGTTATACGTTATACGTTATACGTTATACGTTATACGTTATGCGTTATACAATACGTTCTACGATATTCGTTATACGTTATACTTTATTAGTTATACGTTATACGTTATACGTTATACGTCATAGGTTATACGTTATACGTTATACGTTATACGTTATTCGTTATACGTTATAAGTTATACGTTATACGTTATACGTTATACGTTATACGTTATACGTTGTACGTTGTACGTTATACGTTATAAGTTGTACGTTATACGATATACGTTGTACGTTATTCTTTATACGTTATTCGTTACACGTTATACGTCATACGTTATACGTTATACGTTTTACGTTATTCGTTATACGTTATACGTTATACGTTGTACGTTATACGTTATAAGTTGTACGTTATACGATATACGTTATACGTTATTCTTTATACGTTATTCGTTACACGTTATACGTTATACGTTATACGTTATACGTTATACGTTATACGTTATACGTTATACGTTATACGTTATACTTTATACGTTATACGCTATACGTCATAAGTTATACGTTATACGTTATACGTTATACGTTATACGTTATACGTTATGCGTTATACAATACGTTCTACGATATTCGTTATACGTTATACTTTATTAGTTATACGTTATACGTTATACGTTATACGTCATAGGTTATACGTTATACGTTATACGTTATACGTTATTCGTTATACGTTATAAGTTATACGTTATACGTTATACGTTATACGTTATACGTTATACGTTGTACGTTGTACGTTATACGTTATAAGTTGTACGTTATACGATATACGTTGTACGTTATTCTTTATACGTTATTCGTTACACGTTATACGTCATACGTTATACGTTATACGTTTTACGTTATTCGTTATACGTTATACGTTATACGTTGTACGTTATACGTTATAAGTTGTACGTTATACGATATACGTTATACGTTATTCTTTATACGTTATTCGTTACACGTTATACGTTATACGTTATACGTTATACGTTATACGTTATACGTTATACGTTATACGTTATACGTTATACTTTATACGTTATACGCTATACGTCATAAGTTATACGTTATACGTTATACGTTATACGTTATACGTTATACGTTATACGTTATACGTTATACGTTATGCGTTATACGTTCTACGATATTCGTTATACGTTATACGTTATTAGTTATACGTTATACGTTATACGTTATACGTTATACGTTATACGTTATACGTTAAACGTTATACGTTATACGTTATACGTTATACGTTATACGTTATACGTTAAACGTTATACGTTATACGTCATAAGTTATACGTTATACGTTATACGTTATACGTTATACGTTATACGTTATACGTTATACGTTATACGTTATGCGTTATACGTTCTACGATATTCGTTATACGTTATACTTTATTAGTTATACGTTATACGTTATACGTTATACGTCATAGGTTATACGTTATTCGTTATACGTTATACGTTATACGTTATACGTTATACGTTATACGTTATACGTTATACGTTCTACGTTATACGTTATACGTTATACGTTATACGTTATGAGTTGTACGTTATACGTTATACGTTATACGTCATAAGTTATACGTTATACGTTATACGTTATACGTTATACGTTATACGTTATGCGTTATACAATACGTTCTACGATATTCGTTATACGTTATACTTTATTAGTTATACGTTATACGTTATACGTTATACGTCATAGGTTATACGTTATACGTTATACGTTATACGTTATTCGTTATACGTTATAAGTTATACGTTATACGTTATACGTTATACGTTATACGTTATACGTTGTACGTTGTACGTTATACGTTATAAGTTGTACGTTATACGATATACGTTGTACGTTATTCTTTATACGTTATTCGTTACACGTTATACGTCATACGTTATACGTTATACGTTTTACGTTATTCGTTATACGTTATACGTTATACGTTGTACGTTATACGTTATAAGTTGTACGTTATACGATATACGTTATACGTTATTCTTTATACGTTATTCGTTACACGTTATACGTTATACGTTATACGTTATACGTTATACGTTATACGTTATACGTTATACGTTATACGTTATACTTTATACGTTATACGCTATACGTCATAAGTTATACGTTATACGTTATACGTTATACGTTATACGTTATACGTTATACGTTATGCGTTATACGTTCTACGATATTCGTTATACGTTATACGTTATTAGTTATACGTTATACGTTATACGTTATACGTTATACGTTATACGTTATACGTTATACGTTATACGTTATACGTTATACGTTGTACGTTATACGTTATAAGTTGTACGTTATACGATATACGTTATACGTTATTCTTTATACGTTATTCGTTACACGTTATACGTCATACGTTATACGTTATACGTTTTGCGTTATTCGTTATACGTTATACGTTATACGATATACGTTATACGTTATACGTTATATGTTATACGTTATACGTTATACGTTATACGTTTTACGTTATACGTTATACGTTATAGGTTATACGTTATACGTTATACGTTATACGTTATACGTTCTACGTTATACGTTATACGTTATACGTTATACGTTATATTTTATACGTTATACGTTATACGTTATACGTTATACGTTATACGTTATACGTTACACGTTACACGTTATACCTCATAGGTTATACGTTATACGTTATACGTTATACGTTATACGTTATACGTTATACGTTATACGTTATACGTTATACGTTATACGTTATACGTCATAGGTTATACGTTATACGTTATACGTTATGCGTTATACGTTATGCGTTATACGTTACACGTTACACGTTATACCTCATAGGTTATACGTTATACGTTATACGTTATACGTTATACGTTATACGTTATACGTTATACGTTATACGTTATACGTTATACGTTATACGTTATACGTAATACGTTATACGTTATACGTTATACGTTATACGTTATACGTTATACGTTATAAGTTATACGTTACACGTTATACGTTATACGTTGTACGTTATACGTTATACGTTATACATTATACGTTATACGTTATACGTTACACGTTATACGTTATACGTCATAGGTTATACGTTATACGTTATGCGGTATACGTTATACATTATACGTTATACGATATACGTTATACGTTACACGTTACACGTTATACCTCATAGGTTACACGTTATACGTCATACGTTATACGTTATACGTTTTACGTTATTCGTTATACGTTATACGTTATACGATATACGTTATACGTTATACGTTATACGTTATACGTTATACGTTATACGTTATACGTTATACGTTATACGTTATACGTTATACGTTATACGTTATACGTTATACGTTATACGTTATACGTTATAAGTTATACGTTATACGTTATACGTTATACGTTGTACGTTATACGTTATACGTTATACATTATACGTTATACGTTATACGTTATACGTTATACGTTATACGTTATACGTTATACGTTATACGTCATAGGTTATACGTTATACGTTATGCGGTATACGTTATACATTATACGTTATACGATATACGTTATACGTTACACGTTACACGTTATACCTCATAGGTTATACGTTATACGTTATACGTTATACGTTATACGTTATACGTTATACGTTATACGTTATACGTTATACGTTATACGTTATACGTTATAAGTTATACGTTATACGTTATGCGTTATACGTTGTACGTTATACGTTATACGTTATACATTATACGTTATACGTTATACGTTATACGTTATACGTTATACGTCATAGGTTATACGTTATACGTTATGCGGTATACGTTATACATTATACGTTATACGATATACGTTATACGTTATGCGTTATGCGTGCTTCGTTACACGTTATACGTTATTCGGTATGCGTTATACGTTATACGTTATACGTTATACGTTATACGTTATACGTTATACGTTTTACGTTATACGTTATACGTTTTACGATTTACGATGTACGTTATACGTTATACGTTATACGTTATACGTTATACTTTATACGTTATAGGTGTTACGTTATACGTTATACGTTATACGTTATTCGTAATACGTTATACGTGATACGTTATACTTTGTACGTTATACGTTATACGTTATACGTTATACATTATACGTTATACGTTATACATTACATGTTATGCGTTATACGTTATGCGTTATACGTTATACGTTATACGTTATACGTTATACGTTATACGTTATACGTTATATGTTATACGTTATACGTTATACGTTATACGTTGTACGTTATACGTTATACGTTATACTTTGTACGTTATACGTTATACGTTATACGTTATACATTATACGTTATACGTTATACATTACATGTTATGCGTTATACGTTATGCGTTATACGTTATACGTTATACGTTATACGTTATACGTTATACGTTATACGTTATATGTTATACGTTATACGTTATACGTTATACGTTGTACGTTATACGTTATACGTTATACGTTATACGTTATACGTTATACGTTTTACGTTATACGTTATACGTTATACGTTATACGTTATACGTTATACGTTATACGTTATACGTTATACGTTATACGTTATACGCTATACGTCATAAGTTATACGTTATACGTTATACGTTATACGTTATACGTTATACGTTATACGTTATGCGTTATACGTTCTACGATATTCGTTATACGTTATACGTTATTAGTTATACGTTATACGTTATACGTTATACGTCATAGGTTATACGTTATTAGTTATACGTTATACGTTATACGTTATACGTCATAGGTTATACGTTATACGTTATACGTTATACGTTATACGTTATACGTTATACGTTATACGTTATACGTTATACGTTATACGTTATACGTTATACGTTATACGTTATACGTTATACGTTATACGTTATACGTTATACGTTATACGTTATACGTTATACGTTGTACGTTATACGATATAAGTTGTACGTTATACGATATACGTTATACGTTATTCTTTATACGTTATTCGTTACACGTTATACGTCATACGTTATACGTTATACGTTTTACGTTATTCGTTATACGTTATACGTTATACGATATACGTTATACGTTATACGTTATACGTTATACGTTATACGTTATACGTTATACGTTATACGTTATACGTTATACGTTATACGTTATACGTTGTACGTTATACGTTATACGTTATACGTTATACGTTGTACGTTATACGTTATAAGTTGTACGTTATACGATATACGTTATACGTTATTCTTTATACGTTATTCGTTACACGTTATACGTCATACGTTATACGTTATACGTTTTACGTTATTCGTTATACGTTATACGTTATACGATATACGTTATACGTTATACGTTATACGTTATACGTTATACGTTATACGTTATACGTTATACGTTATACGTTATACGTTATACGTTATACGTTATACGTTATACGTTATACGTTATACGTTATACGTTATACGTTATACGTTATACGTTATACGTTATAAGTTATACGTTATACGTTATGCGTTATACGTTGTACGTTATACGTTATACGTTATACATTATACGTTATACGTTATACGTTATACGTTATACGTTATACGTCATAGGTTATACGTTATACGTTATGCGGTATACGTTATACATTATACGTTATACGATATACGTTATACGTTATGCGTTATGCGTGCTTCGTTACACGTTATACGTTATTCGGTATGCGTTATACGTTATACGTTATACGTTATACGTTATATGTTATACGTTATACGTTATACGTTATACGTTATACGTTATACGTTATACGTTATACGTTATACGTTATACGTTATACGTTATATTTTATACGTTATACGTTGTACGTTATACGTTATACGTTATACGATATACGTTATACGTTATACGTTATACGTTATACGTTATACGTTATACGTTATACGTTATACGTTATACGTTATACGTTATACGTTATACGTTATACGTTATACGTTATACGTTATACGTTATAAGTTATACGTTATACGTTATACGTTATACGTTGTACGTTATACGTTATACGTTATACGATATACGTTATACGTTATACGTTATACGTTATATTTTATACGTTATACGTTGTACGTTATACGTTATACGTTATACGATATACGTTATACGTTATACGTTATACGTTATACGTTATACGTTATACGTTATACGTTATACGTTATACGTTATACGTAATACGTTATACGTTATACGTTATACGTTATACGTTATACGTTATACGTTATACGTTATACGTTATACGTTATACGTTATACGTAATACGTTATACGTTATACGTTATACGTTATACGTTATACGTCATAGGTTATACGTTATACGTTATGCGGTATACGTTATACATTATACGTTATACGATATACGTTATACGTTATGCGTTATGCGTGCTTCGTTACACGTTATACGTTATACGTCATAGGTTATACGTTATACGTTATGCGGTATACGTTATACATTATACGTTATACGTTATACGTTATACGTTATACGTTATACGTTATACGTTATACGTTATACGTTATACGTTGTACGTTATACGTTATACGTTATACGTTATACGTTGTACGTTATACGTTATAAGTTGTACGTTATACGATATACGTTATACGTTATTCTTTATACGTTATTCGTTACACGTTATACGTCATACGTTATACGTTATACGTTTTACGTTATTCGTTATACGTTATACGTTATACGATATACGTTATACGTTATACGTTATACGTTATACGTTATACGTTATACGTTATACGTTATACGTTATACGTTATACGTTATACGTTATACGTTATACGTTATACGTTATACGTTATACGTTATACGTTATACGTTATACGTTATACGTTATACGTTATAAGTTATACGTTATACGTTATGCGTTATACGTTGTACGTTATACGTTATACGTTATACATTATACGTTATACGTTATACGTTATACGTTATACGTTATACGTCATAGGTTATACGTTATACGTTATGCGGTATACGTTATACATTATACGTTATACGATATACGTTATACGTTATGCGTTATGCGTGCTTCGTTACACGTTATACGTTATTCGGTATGCGTTATACGTTATACGTTATACGTTATACGTTATATGTTATACGTTATACGTTATACGTTATACGTTATACGTTATACGTTATACGTTATACGTTATACGTTATACGTTATACGTTATATTTTATACGTTATACGTTGTACGTTATACGTTATACGTTATACGATATACGTTATACGTTATACGTTATACGTTATACGTTATACGTTATACGTTATACGTTATACGTTATACGTTATACGTTATACGTTATACGTTATACGTTATACGTTATACGTTATACGTTATAAGTTATACGTTATACGTTATACGTTATACGTTGTACGTTATACGTTATACGTTATACGATATACGTTATACGTTATACGTTATACGTTATATTTTATACGTTATACGTTGTACGTTATACGTTATACGTTATACGATATACGTTATACGTTATACGTTATACGTTATACGTTATACGTTATACGTTATACGTTATACGTTATACGTTATACGTAATACGTTATACGTTATACGTTATACGTTATACGTTATACGTCATAGGTTATACGTTATACGTTATGCGGTATACGTTATACATTATACGTTATACGATATACGTTATACGTTATGCGTTATGCGTGCTTCGTTACACGTTATACGTTATACGTCATAGGTTATACGTTATACGTTATGCGGTATACGTTATACATTATACGTTATACGATATACGTTATACGTTACACGTTACACGTTATACCTCATAGGTTACACGTTATACGTCATACGTTATACGTTATACGTTTTACGTTATTCGTTATACGTTATACGTTATACGATATACGTTATACGTTATACGTTATACGTTATACGTTATACGTTATACGTTATACGTTATACGTTATACGTTATACGTTATACGTTATACGTTATACGTTATACGTTATACGTTATACGTTATAAGTTATACGTTATACGTTATACGTTATACGTTGTACGTTATACGTTATACGTTATACATTATACGTTATACGTTATACGTTATACGTTATACGTTATACGTTATACGTTATACGTTATACGTCATAGGTTATACGTTATACGTTATGCGGTATACGTTATACATTATACGTTATACGATATACGTTATACGTTACACGTTACACGTTATACCTCATAGGTTATACGTTATACGTTATACGTTATACGTTATACGTTATACGTTATACGTTATACGTTATACGTTATACGTTATACGTTATACGTTATAAGTTATACGTTATACGTTATGCGTTATACGTTGTACGTTATACGTTATACGTTATACATTATACGTTATACGTTATACGTTATACGTTATACGTTATACGTCATAGGTTATACGTTATACGTTATGCGGTATACGTTATACATTATACGTTATACGATATACGTTATACGTTATGCGTTATGCGTGCTTCGTTACACGTTATACGTTATTCGGTATGCGTTATACGTTATACGTTATACGTTATACGTTATACGTTATACGTTATACGTTATACGTTTTACGTTATACGTTATACGTTTTACGATTTACGATGTACGTTATACGTTATACGTTATACGTTATACGTTATACTTTATACGTTATAGGTGTTACGTTATACGTTATACGTTATACGTTATTCGTAATACGTTATACGTGATACGTTATACTTTGTACGTTATACGTTATACGTTATACGTTATACATTATACGTTATACGTTATACATTACATGTTATGCGTTATACGTTATGCGTTATACGTTATACGTTATACGTTATACGTTATACGTTATACGTTATACGTTATATGTTATACGTTATACGTTATACGTTATACGTTGTACGTTATACGTTATACGTTATACTTTGTACGTTATACGTTATACGTTATACGTTATACATTATACGTTATACGTTATACATTACATGTTATGCGTTATACGTTATGCGTTATACGTTATACGTTATACGTTATACGTTATACGTTATACGTTATACGTTATATGTTATACGTTATACGTTATACGTTATACGTTGTACGTTATACGTTATACGTTATACGTTATACGTTATACGTTATACGTTTTACGTTATACGTTATACGTTATACGTTATACGTTATACGTTATACGTTATACGTTATACGTTATACGTTATACGTTATACGCTATACGTCATAAGTTATACGTTATACGTTATACGTTATACGTTATACGTTATACGTTATACGTTATGCGTTATACGTTCTACGATATTCGTTATACGTTATACGTTATTAGTTATACGTTATACGTTATACGTTATACGTCATAGGTTATACGTTATTAGTTATACGTTATACGTTATACGTTATACGTCATAGGTTATACGTTATACGTTATACGTTATACGTTATACGTTATACGTTATACGTTATACGTTATACGTTATACGTTAAACGTTATACGTTATACGTCATAAGTTATACGTTATACGTTATACGTTATACGTTATACGTTATACGTTATACGTTATGCGTTATACGTTATACGTTATATGTTATACGTTATACGTTATACGTTATACGTTGTACGTTATACGTTATACGTTATACGTTATACGTTATACGTTATACGTTTTACGTTATACGTTATACGTTATACGTTATACGTTATACGTTATACGTTATACGTTAAACGTTATACGTTATACGTTATACGTTATACGTTATACGTTATACGATAAACGTTATACGTTATACGTCATAAGTTATACGTTATACGTTATACGTTATACGTTATACGTTATACGTTATACGTTATACGTTATGCGTTATACGTTCTACGATATTCGTTATACGTTATACTTTATTAGTTATACGTTATACGTTATACGTTATACGTCATAGGTTATACGTTATTCGTTATACGTTATACGTTATACGTTATACGTTATACGTTATACGTTATACGTTATACGTTATACGTTATACGTTGTACGTTGTACGTTATACGTTATGAGTTGTACGTTATACGATATACGTTGTACGTTATTCTTTATACGTTATTCGTTACACGTTATACGTCATACGTTATACGTTATACGTTTTACGTTATTCGTTATACGTTATACGTTATACGATATACGTTATACGTTATACGTTATACGTTATACGTTATACGTTATACGTTATACGTTATACGTTATACGTTATACGTTATACGTTATACGTTATACGTAATACGTTATACGTTATACGTTATACGTTATACGTTATACGTTATAAGTTATACGTTACACGTTATACGTTATACGTTGTACGTTATACGTTATACGTTATACATTATACGTTATACGTTATACGTTACACGTTATACGTTATACGTCATAGGTTATACGTTATACGTTATGCGGTATACGTTATACATTATACGTTATACGATATACGTTATACGTTACACGTTACACGTTATACCTCATAGGTTACACGTTATACGTCATACGTTATACGTTATACGTTTTACGTTATTCGTTATACGTTATACGTTATACGATATACGTTATACGTTATACGTTATACGTTATACGTTATACGTTATACGTTATACGTTATACGTTATACGTTATACGTTATACGTTATACGTTATACGTTATACGTTATACGTTATACGTTATACGTTATAAGTTATACGTTATACGTTATACGTTATACGTTGTACGTTATACGTTATACGTTATACATTATACGTTATACGTTATACGTTATACGTTATACGTTATACGTCATAGGTTATACGTTATACGTTATGCGGTATACGTTATACATTATACGTTATACGATATACGTTATACGTTACACGTTACACGTTATACCTCATAGGTTATACGTTATACGTTATACGTTATACGTTATACGTTATACGTTATACGTTATACGTTATACGTTATACGTTATACGTTATACGTTATACGTTATACGTTATACGTTATACGTTATACGTTATTCGTTATACGTTATACGTTATACGTTATACGTTATACGTTATACGTTATACGTTATACGTTATACGTTATACGTTATACGTTATACGTTATTCGTTATACGTTATACGTTATACGTTATACGTTATACGTTATACGTTATACGTTTTACGTTATACGTTATACGTTACACGTTATACGTTATACGTTATACGTTATACGTTATACGTTATACGTTATACGTTATACGTTATACGTTATACGTTATACGTTATACGTTATACGTTATACGTTATACGTTATACGTTATACATTATACGTTATACGTTGTACGTTATACGTTATAAGTTGTGCGTTATACGATATACGTTATACGTTATACGTTATACGTTATACGTTATACGTTATAAGTTATACGTTATACGTTATGCGTTATACGTTGTACGTTATACGTTATACGTTATACGTTGTACGTTATACGTTATAAGTTGTACGTTATACGATATACGTTATACGTTATTCTTTATACGTTATTCGTTACACGTTATACGTCATACGTTATACGTTATACGTTTTACGTTATTCGTTATACGTTATACGTTATACGATATACGTTATACGTTATACGTTATACGTTATACGTTATACGTTATACGTTATACGTTATACGTTATACGTTATACGTTATACGTTA
This sequence comes from Ptiloglossa arizonensis, assembly GCF_051014685.1. Taxonomy (NCBI): domain Eukaryota; kingdom Metazoa; phylum Arthropoda; class Insecta; order Hymenoptera; family Colletidae; genus Ptiloglossa; species Ptiloglossa arizonensis. The sequence goes on from NW_027479865.1 coordinate 44,642, forward strand.
TACGTTATACGTTATACGTTATACGTTATACGTTTTACGTTATACGTTATACGTTACACGTTATACGTTATACGTTATACGTTATACGTTATACGTTATACGTTATACGTTATACGTTATACGTTATACGTTATACGTTTTACGATTTACGATGTACGTTATACGTTATACGTTATACGTTATACGTTATACTTTATACGTTATAGGTGTTACGTTATACGTTATACGTTATACGTTATTCGTAATACGTTATACGTGATACGTTATACTTTGTACGTTATACGTTATACGTTATACGTTATACATTATACGTTATACGTTATACATTACATGTTATGCGTTATACGTTATGCGTTATACGTTATACGTTATACGTTATACGTTATACGTTATACGTTATACGCTATATGTTATACGTTATACGTTATACGTTATACGTTGTACGTTATACGTTATACGTTATACGTTATACGTTATACGTTATACGTTTTACGTTATACGTTATACGTTATACGTTATACGTTATACGTTATACGTTATACGTTATACGTTATACGTTATACGCTATACGTCATAAGTTATACGTTATACGTTATACGTTATACGTTATACGTTATACGTTATGCGTTATACGTTCTACGATATTCGTTATACGTTATACGTTATTAGTTATACGTTATACGTTATACGTTATACGTCATAGGTTATACGTTATACGTTATACGTTATACGTTATACGTTATACGTTATACGTTATACGTTATACGTTATACGTTATACGTTATACGTTATACGTTATACGTTATACGTTATACGTTATACGTTATACGTTATACGTTGTACGTTATACGATATAAGTTGTACGTTATACGATATACGTTATACGTTATTCTTTATACGTTATTCGTTACACGTTATACGTCATACGTTATACGTTATACGTTTTACGTTATTCGTTATACGTTATACGTTATACGATATACGTTATACGTTATACGTTATACGTTATACGTTATACGTTATACGTTATACGTTATACGTTATACGTTGTACGTTATACGTTATACGTTATACGTTATACGTTGTACGGTATACGTTATAAGTTGTACGTTATACGATATACGTTATACGTTATTCTTTATACGTTATTCGTTACACGTTATACGTCATACGTTATACGTTATACGTTTTACGTTATTCGTTATACGTTATACGTTATACGATATACGTTATACGTTATACGTTATACGTTATACGTTATACGTTATACGTTATACGTTATACGTTATACGTTATACGTTATACGTTATACGTTATACGTTATACGTTATACGTTATACGTTATACGTTATACGTTATACGTTATACGTTATACGTTATACGTTATAAGTTATACGTTATACGTTATGCGTTATACGTTGTACGTTATACGTTATACGTTATACATTATACGTTATACGTTATACGTTATACGTTATACGTTATACGTCATAGGTTATACGTTATACGTTATGCGGTATACGTTATACATTATACGTTATACGATATACGTTATACGTTATGCGTTATGCGTGCTTCGTTACACGTTATACGTTATTCGGTATGCGTTATACGGTATACGTTATACGTTATACGTTATATGTTATACGTTATACGTTATACGTTATACGTTATACGTTATACGTTATACGTTATACGTTATACGTTATACGTTATACGTTATATTTTATACGTTATACGTTGTACGTTATACGTTATAAGTTGTACGTTATACGATATACGTTATAAGTTATTCTTTATACGTTATTCGTTACACGTTATAAGTTGTACGTTATACGATATACGTTATACGTTATTCTTTATACGTTATTCGTTACACGTTATACGTCATACGTTATACGTTATACGTTATACGTTATACATTATACGTTATACGTTGTACGTTATACGTTATAAGTTGTGCGTTATACGATATACGTTATACGTTATTCGTTATACGTACTTCGTTACACGTTATACGTTATACGTTATACGTTATACGTTTTACGATTTACGATGTACGTTATACGTTACACGTTATACGTTATACGTTATACTTTATACGTTATAGGTGTTACGTTATACGTTATACGTTATACGTTATTCGTAATACGTTATACGTGATACGTTATACTTTGTACGTTATACGTTATACGTTATACGTTATACATTATACGTTATACGTTATACATTACATGTTATGCGTTATACGTTATGCGTTATACGTTATACGTTATACGTTATACGTTATACGTTATACGTTATACGTTATACGTTATACGTTATACGTTATACGTTATACGTTATACGTTATACGTTATACGTTATACGCTATACGTCATAAGTTATACGTTATACGTTATACGTTATACGTTATACGTTATACGTTATGCGTTATACGTTCTACGATATTCGTTATACGTTATACGTTATTAGTTATACGTTATACGTTATACGTTTTACGTCATAGGTTATACGTTATACGTTATACGTTATACGTTATACGTTATACGTTATACGTTATACGTTATACGTTATACGTTATATATTATACGTTATACGTTGTACGTTATACGTTATAAGTTGTGCGTTATACGATATACGTTATACGTTATACGTTATACGTTATACGTTATACGTTATAAGTTATACGTTATACGTTATGCGTTATACGTTGTACGTTATACGTTATACGTTATACGTTGTACGTTATACGTTATAAGTTGTACGTTATACGATATACGTTATACGTTATTCTTTATACGTTATTCGTTACACGTTATACGTCATACGTTATACGTTATACGTTTTACGTTATTCGTTATACGTTATACGTTATACGATATACGTTATACGTTATACGTTATACGTTATACGTTATACGTTATACGTTATACGTTATACGTTATACGTTATACGTTATACGTTATACGTTATACGTTATACGTTATACGTTATACGTTTTACGTTATACGTTATACGTTACACGTTATACGTTATACGTTATACGTTATACGTTATACGTTATACGTTATACGTTATACGTTATACGTTATACGTTATACGTTTTACGATTTACGATGTACGTTATACGTTATACGTTATACGTTATACGTTATACTTTATACGTTATAGGTGTTACGTTATACGTTATACGTTATACGTTATTCGTAATACGTTATACGTGATACGTTATACTTTGTACGTTATACGTTATACGTTATACGTTATACATTATACGTTATACGTTATACATTACATGTTATGCGTTATACGTTATGCGTTATACGTTATACGTTATACGTTATACGTTATACGTTATACGTTATACGCTATATGTTATACGTTATACGTTATACGTTATACGTTGTACGTTATACGTTATACGTTATACGTTATACGTTATACGTTATACGTTTTACGTTATACGTTATACGTTATACGTTATACGTTATACGTTATACGTTATACGTTATACGTTATACGTTATACGCTATACGTCATAAGTTATACGTTATACGTTATACGTTATACGTTATACGTTATACGTTATGCGTTATACGTTCTACGATATTCGTTATACGTTATACGTTATTAGTTATACGTTATACGTTATACGTTATACGTCATAGGTTATACGTTATACGTTATACGTTATACGTTATACGTTATACGTTATACGTTATACGTTATACGTTATACGTTATACGTTATACGTTATACGTTATACGTTATACGTTATACGTTATACGTTATACGTTATACGTTGTACGTTATACGATATAAGTTGTACGTTATACGATATACGTTATACGTTATTCTTTATACGTTATTCGTTACACGTTATACGTCATACGTTATACGTTATACGTTTTACGTTATTCGTTATACGTTATACGTTATACGATATACGTTATACGTTATACGTTATACGTTATACGTTATACGTTATACGTTATACGTTATACGTTATACGTTGTACGTTATACGTTATACGTTATACGTTATACGTTGTACGGTATACGTTATAAGTTGTACGTTATACGATATACGTTATACGTTATTCTTTATACGTTATTCGTTACACGTTATACGTCATACGTTATACGTTATACGTTTTACGTTATTCGTTATACGTTATACGTTATACGATATACGTTATACGTTATACGTTATACGTTATACGTTATACGTTATACGTTATACGTTATACGTTATACGTTATACGTTATACGTTATACGTTATACGTTATACGTTATACGTTATACGTTATACGTTATACGTTATACGTTATACGTTATACGTTATACGTTATAAGTTATACGTTATACGTTATGCGTTATACGTTGTACGTTATACGTTATACGTTATACATTATACGTTATACGTTATACGTTATACGTTATACGTTATACGTCATAGGTTATACGTTATACGTTATGCGGTATACGTTATACATTATACGTTATACGATATACGTTATACGTTATGCGTTATGCGTGCTTCGTTACACGTTATACGTTATTCGGTATGCGTTATACGGTATACGTTATACGTTATACGTTATATGTTATACGTTATACGTTATACGTTATACGTTATACGTTATACGTTATACGTTATACGTTATACGTTATACGTTATACGTTATATTTTATACGTTATACGTTGTACGTTATACGTTATAAGTTGTACGTTATACGATATACGTTATAAGTTATTCTTTATACGTTATTCGTTACACGTTATAAGTTGTACGTTATACGATATACGTTATACGTTATTCTTTATACGTTATTCGTTACACGTTATACGTCATACGTTATACGTTATACGTTATACGTTATACATTATACGTTATACGTTGTACGTTATACGTTATAAGTTGTGCGTTATACGATATACGTTATACGTTATTCGTTATACGTACTTCGTTACACGTTATACGTTATACGTTATACGTTATACGTTTTACGATTTACGATGTACGTTATACGTTACACGTTATACGTTATACGTTATACTTTATACGTTATAGGTGTTACGTTATACGTTATACGTTATACGTTATTCGTAATACGTTATACGTGATACGTTATACTTTGTACGTTATACGTTATACGTTATACGTTATACATTATACGTTATACGTTATACATTACATGTTATGCGTTATACGTTATGCGTTATACGTTATACGTTATACGTTATACGTTATACGTTATACGTTATACGTTATACGTTATACGTTATACGTTATACGTTATACGTTATACGTTATACGTTATACGTTATACGCTATACGTCATAAGTTATACGTTATACGTTATACGTTATACGTTATACGTTATACGTTATGCGTTATACGTTCTACGATATTCGTTATACGTTATACGTTATTAGTTATACGTTATACGTTATACGTTTTACGTCATAGGTTATACGTTATACGTTATACGTTATACGTTATACGTTATACGTTATACGTTATACGTTATACGTTATACGTCATAGGTTATACGTTATTCGTTATACGTTATACGTTATACGTTATACGTTATACGTTATACGTTATACGTTATACGTTATACGTTATACGTTGTACGTTGTACGTTATACGTTATGAGTTGTACGTTATACGATATACGTTGTACGTTATTCTTTATACGTTATTCGTTACACGTTATACTTCATACGTTATACGTTATACGTTTTACGTTATTCGTTATACGTTATACGTTATACGATATACGTTATACGTTATACGTTATACGTTATACGTTATACGTTATACGTTATACGTTATACGTTATACGTTATACGTTATACGTTATACGTAATACGTTATACGTTATACGTTATACGTTATACGTTATACGTTATACGTTATAAGTTATACGTTACACGTTATACGTTATACGTTGTACGTTATACGTTATACGTTATACATTATACGTTATACGTTATACGTTATACGTTATACGTTATACGTTATACGTTATACGTTATACGTTATACGTTATACGTTATACGTTATACGTTATACGTAATACGTTATACGTTATTCGTAATACGTTATACGTGATACGTTATACTTTGTACGTTATACGTTATACGTTATACGTTATACATTATACGTTATACGTTATACGTTATACGTTATACGTTATACGTTATACGTAATACGTTATACGTTATTCGTAATACGTTATACGTGATACGTTATACTTTGTACGTTATACGTTATACGTTATACGTTATACATTATACGTTATACGTTATACATTACATGTTATGCGTTATACGTTATGCGTTATACGTTATACGTTATACGTTATACGTTATACGTTATACGTTATACGTTATATGTTATACGTTATACGTTATACGTTATACGTTGTACGTTATACGTTATACGTTATACGTTATACGTTATACGTTATACGTTTTACGTTATACGTTATACGTTATACGTTATACGTTATACGTTATACGTTATACGTTATACGTTATACGCTATACGTCATAAGTTATACGTTATACGTTATACGTTATACGTTATACGTTATACGTTATGCGTTATACGTTCTACGATATTCGTTATACGTTATACGTTATTAGTTATACGTTATACGTTATACGTTATACGTCATAGGTTATACGTTATACGTTATACGTTATACGTTATACGTTATACGTTATACGTTATACGTTATACGTTATACGTTATACGTTATACGTTATACGTTATACGTTATACGTTATACGTTATACGTTATACGTTATACGTTATACGTTGTACGTTATACGATATAAGTTGTACGTTATACGATATACGTTATACGTTATTCTTTATACGTTATTCGTTACACGTTATACGTCATACGTTATACGTTATACGTTTTACGTTATTCGTTATACGTTATACGTTATACGATATACGTTATACGTTATACGTTATACGTTATACGTTATACGTTATACGTTATACGTTATACGTTATACGTTGTACGTTATACGTTATACGTTATACGTTATACGTTGTACGTTATACGTTATAAGTTGTACGTTATACGATATACGTTATACGTTATTCTTTATACGTTATTCGTTACACGTTATACGTCATACGTTATACGTTATACGTTATACGTTATACGTTATACGTTAAACGTTATACGTTATATTTTATACGTTATACGTTGTACGTTATACGTTATAAGTTGTACGTTATACGATATACGTTATACGTTATTCTTTATACGTTATTCGTTACACGTTATAAGTTGTACGTTATACGATATACGTTATACGTTATTCTTTATACGTTATTCGTTACACGTTATACGTCATACGTTATACGTTATACGTTATACGTTATACGTTATACGTTATACGTTATACGTTGTACGTTATACGATATAAGTTGTACGTTATACGATATACGTTTTACGTTATACGTCATACGTTATACGTTATACGTTTTACGTTATTCGTTATACGTTATACGTTATACGATATGCGTTATACGTTATACGTTATACGTTATACGTTATACGTTATACGTTATACGTTATACGTTATACGTTATACGTTGTACGTTATACGATATAAGTTGTACGTTATACGATATACGTTATACGTTATTCTTTATACGTCATTCGTTACACATTATACGTCATACGTTATACGTTATACGTTATACGTTATACGTTATACGATATACGTTATACGTTATACGTTATACGTTATACGTTATACGTTATACGTTATACGTTATACGTTATACGTTAAACGTTATACGTTATATTTTATACGTTATACGTTGTACGTTATACGTTATAAGTTGTACGTTATACGATATACGTTATACGTTATTCTTTATACGTTATTCGTTACACGTTATAAGTTGTACGTTATACGATATACGTTATACGTTATTCTTTATACGTTATTCGTTACACGTTATACGTCATACGTTATACGTTATACGTTTTACGTTATTCGTTATACGTTATACGTTATACGATATACGTTATACGTTATACGTTATACGTTATACGTTATACGTTATACGTTATACGTTATACGTTATACGTTATACGTTATACGTTATACGTTATACGTTACACGTTATACGTTATACGTTGTACGTTATACGTTATGAGTTGTACGTTATACGATATACGTTATACGTTATACATTACATGTTATGCGTTATACGTTATACGTTATACGTTATACGTTATACGTTATACGTTATACGTTAAACGTTATACGTTATACGTTATACGTTATACGTTATACGTTATACGTTAAACGTTATACGTTATACGTCATAAGTTATACGTTATACGTTATACGTTATACGTTATACGTTATACGTTATACGTTATGCGTTATACGTTATACGTTATATGTTATACGTTATACGTTATACGTTATACGTTGTACGTTATACGTTATACGTTATACGTTATACGTTATACGTTATACGTTTTACGTTATACGTTATACGTTATACGTTATACGTTATACGTTATACGTTATACGTTAAACGTTATACGTTATACGTTATACGTTATACGTTATACGTTATACGTTAAACGTTATACGTTATACGTCATAAGTTATACGTTATACGTTATACGTTTTACGTTATACGTTATACGTTATACGTTATACGTTATGAGTTGTACGTTATACGTTATACGTTATACGTCATAAGTTATACGTTATACGTTATACGTTATACGTTATACGTTATACGTTATGCGTTATACAATACGTTCTACGATATTCGTTATACGTTATACTTTATTCGTTATACGTTATACGTTATACGTTATACGTCATAGGTTATACGTTATACGTTATACGTTATACGTTATACGTTATACGTTATACGTTATACGTTATACGTTATACGTTATACTTTATACGTTATACGCTATACGTCATAAGTTATACGTTATACGTTATACGTTATACGTTATACGTTATACGTTATACGTTATGCGTTATACGTTCTACGATATTCGTTATACGTTATACGTTATTAGTTATACGTTATACGTTATACGTTATACGTTATACGTTATACGTTATACGTTATACGTTATACGTTATACGTTATACGTTGTACGTTATACGTTATACGTTATACGTTATACGTTATAAGTTATACGTTACACGTTATACGTTATACGTTGTACGTTATACGTTATACGTTATACATTATACGTTATACGTTATACGTTACACGTTATACGTTATACGTCATAGGTTATACGTTATACGTTATGCGGTATACGTTATACATTATACGTTATACGATATACGTTATACGTTACACGTTACACGTTATACCTCATAGGTTACACGTTATACGTCATACGTTATACGTTATACGTTTTACGTTATTCGTTATACGTTATACGTTATACGATATACGTTATACGTTATACGTAATACGTTATACGTTATACGTTATACGTTATACGTTATACGTTATAAGTTATACGTTACACGTTATACGTTATACGTTGTACGTTATACGTTATACGTTATACATTATACGTTATACGTTATACGTTACACGTTATACGTTATACGTCATAGGTTATACGTTATACGTTATGCGGTATACGTTATACATTATACGTTATACGATATACGTTATACGTTACACGTTACACGTTATACCTCATAGGTTACACGTTATACGTCATACGTTATACGTTATACGTTTTACGTTATTCGTTATACGTTATACGTTATACGATATACGTTATACGTTATACGTTATACGTTATACGTTATACGTTATACGTTATACGTTATACGTTATACGTTATACGTTATACGTTATACGTTATACGTTATACGTTATACGTTATACGTTATACGTTATAAGTTATACGTTATACGTTATACGTTATACGTTGTACGTTATACGTTATACGTTATACATTATACGTTATACGTTATACGTTATACGTTATACGTTATACGTTATACGTTATACGTCATAGGTTATACGTTATACGTTATGCGGTATACGTTATACATTATACGTTATACGATATACGTTATACGTTACACGTTACACGTTATACCTCATAGGTTATACGTTATACGTTATACGTTATACGTTATACGTTATACGTTATACGTTATACGTTATACGTTATACGTTATACGTTATACGTTATACGTTATACGTTATACGTTATACGTTATACGTTATTCGTTATACGTTATACGTTATACGTTATACGTTATACGTTATACGTTATACGTTTTACGTTATACGTTATACGTTACACGTTATACGTTATACGTTATACGTTATACGTTATACGTTATACGTTATACGTTATACGTTATACGTTATACGTTATACGTTATACGTTATACGTTATACGTTATACGTTATACGTTATACGTTATACATTATACGTTATACGTTGTACGTTATACGTTATAAGTTGTGCGTTATACGATATACGTTATACGTTATACGTTATACGTTATACGTTATACGTTATAAGTTATACGTTATACGTTATGCGTTATACGTTGTACGTTATACGTTATACGTTATACGTTGTACGTTATACGTTATAAGTTGTACGTTATACGATATACGTTATACGTTATTCTTTATACGTTATTCGTTACACGTTATACGTCATACGTTATACGTTATACGTTTTACGTTATTCGTTATACGTTATACGTTATACGTTATACGTTATACGTTATACGTTATACGTTATACGTTATACGTTATACGTTTTACGTTATACGTTATACGTTACACGTTATACGTTATACGTTATACGTTATACGTTATACGTTATACGTTATACGTTATACGTTATACGTTATACGTTATACGTTTTACGATTTACGATGTACGTTATACGTTATACGTTATACGTTATACGTTATACTTTATACGTTATAGGTGTTACGTTATACGTTATACGTTATACGTTATTCGTAATACGTTATACGTGATACGTTATACTTTGTACGTTATACGTTATACGTTATACGTTATACATTATACGTTATACGTTATACATTACATGTTATGCGTTATACGTTATGCGTTATACGTTATACGTTATACGTTATACGTTATACGTTATACGTTATACGTTATATGTTATACGTTATACGTTATACGTTATACGTTGTACGTTATACGTTATACGTTATACGTTATACGTTATACGTTATACGTTTTACGTTATACGTTATACGTTATACGTTATACGTTATACGTTATACGTTATACGTTATACGTTAGACGCTATACGTCATAAGTTATACGTTATACGTTATACGTTATACGTTATACGTTATACGTTATGCGTTATACGTTCTACGATATACGTTATACGTTTTACGTTATACGTTATACGTTATACGTTATACGTTATACGTTATACGTTATACGTTATACGTTAGACGCTATACGTCATAAGTTATACGTTATACGTTATACGTTATACGTTATACGTTATACGTTATGCGTTATACGTTCTACGATATTCGTTATACGTTATACGTTATTAGTTATACGTTATACGTTATACGTTATACGTTATACGTTATACGTTATACGTTATACGTTATACGTTATACATTATACGTTATACGTTATACATTATACGTTATACGTTGTACGTTATACGTTATAAGTTGTGCGTTATACGATATACGTTATACGTTATACGTTATACGTTATACGTTATACGTTATAAGTTACACGTTATACGTTATGCGTTATACGTTGTACGTTATACGTTATACGTTATACGTTGTACGTTATACGTTATAAGTTGTACGTTATACGATATACGTTATACGTTATTCTTTATACGTTATTCGTTACACGTTATACGTCATACGTTATACGTTATACGTTTTACGTTATTCGTTATACGTTATACGTTATACGATATACGTTATACGTTATACGTTATACGTTATACGTTATACGTTATACGTTATACGTTATACGTTATACGTTATACGTTATACGTTAGACGTTATACGTTATACGTTATACGTTATACGTTATACGTTTTACGTTATACGTTATACGTTACACGTTATACGTTATACGTTATACGTTATACGTTATACGTTATACGTTATACGTTATACGTTATACGTTATACGTTATACGTTTTACGATTTACGATGTACGTTATACGTTATACGTTATACGTTATACGTTATACTTTATACGTTATAGGTGTTACGTTATACGTTATACGTTATACGTTATTCGTAATACGTTATACGTGATACGTTATACTTTGTACGTTATACGTTATACGTTATACGTTATACATTATACGTTATACGTTATACATTACATGTTATGCGTTATACGTTTTACGTTATACGTTATACGTTATACGTTATACGTTATACGTTATACGTTATACGTTATACGTTATACGTTATACGCTATACGTCATAAGTTATACGTTATACGTTATACGTTATACGTTATACGTTATACGTTATGCGTTATACGTTCTACGATATTCGTTATACGTTATACGTTATACGTTATACGTTATACGTTATACGTTATACGTTATACGTTATACGTTATACGTTATACGTTATACGTTATACGTTATACGTTATACGTTATACGTTATACGTTGTACGTTATACGATATAAGTTGTACGTTATACGTTATACGTTATACGTTATACGTTATATTTTATACGTTATACGTTGTACGTTATACGTTATAAGTTGTACGTTATACGATATACGTTATAAGTTATTCTTTATACGTTATTCGTTACACGTTATAAGTTGTACGTTATACGATATACGTTATACGTTATTCTTTATACGTTATTCGTTACACGTTATACGTCATACGTTATACGTTATACGTTATACGTTATACATTATACGTTATACGTTGTACGTTATACGTTATAAGTTGTGCGTTATACGATATACGTTATACGTTATTCGTTATACGTACTTCGTTACACGTTATACGTTATACGTTATACGTTATACGTTTTACGATTTACGATGTACGTTATACGTTACACGTTATACGTTATACGTTATACTTTATACGTTATAGGTGTTACGTTATACTTTATACGTTATAGGTGTTACGTTATACGTTATACGTTATACGTTTTACGTTATTCGTTATACGTTATACGTTATACGATATACGTTATACGTTATACGTTATACGTTATACGTTATACGTTATACGTTATACGTTATACGTTATACGTTATACGTTATACGTTATACGTTATACGTTATACGTTATACGTTATACGTTATACGTTATAAGTTATACGTTATACGTTATACGTTATACGTTGTACGTTATACGTTATACGTTATACATTATACGTTATACGTTATACGTTATACGTTATACGTTATACGTTATACGTTATACGTCATAGGTTATACGTTATACGTTATGCGGTATACGTTATACATTATACGTTATACGATATACGTTATACGTTACACGTTACACGTTATACCTCATAGGTTATACGTTATACGTTATACGTTATACGTTATACGTTATACGTTATACGTTATACGTTATACGTTATACGTTATACGTTATACGTTATACGTTATACGTTATACGTTATACGTTATACGTTATTCGTTATACGTTATACGTTATACGTTATACGTTATACGTTATACGTTATACGTTTTACGTTATACGTTATACGTTACACGTTATACGTTATACGTTATACGTTATACGTTATACGTTATACGTTATACGTTATACGTTATACGTTATACGTTATACGTTATACGTTATACGTTATACGTTATACGTTATACGTTATACGTTATACGTTATACATTATACGTTATACGTTGTACGTTATACGTTATAAGTTGTGCGTTATACGATATACGTTATACGTTATACGTTATACGTTATACGTTATACGTTATAAGTTATACGTTATACGTTATGCGTTATACGTTGTACGTTATACGTTATACGTTATACGTTGTACGTTATACGTTATAAGTTGTACGTTATACGATATACGTTATACGTTATTCTTTATACGTTATTCGTTACACGTTATACGTCATACGTTATACGTTATACGTTTTACGTTATTCGTTATACGTTATACGTTATACGATATACGTTATACGTTATACGTTATACGTTATACGTTATACGTTATACGTTATACGTTATACGTTATACGTTATACGTTATACGTTATACGTTATACGTTATACGTTATACGTTATACGTTTTACGTTATACGTTATACGTTACACGTTATACGTTATACGTTATACGTTATACGTTATACGTTATACGTTATACGTTATACGTTATACGTTATACGTTTTACGATTTACGATGTACGTTATACGTTATACGTTATACGTTATACGTTATACTTTATACGTTATAGGTGTTACGTTATACGTTATACGTTATACGTTATTCGTAATACGTTATACGT